>NC_141821.1:36962589-37265658 GCF_982586985.1 Callionymus lyra | reverse complement strand
ATATAGGCTAGTGTTAGCACAATGGAGGAGGTATACTTAAGAATTTGTAACGGGTACCAGAGCTGAACTAGCACAGTACTTTTGTGAAAGTTTAAAAACAGTAGTGGAATAAAAAATCATCCTCCCAAAAACAATATTTGAATTCCAGACGTTTGCAACACTGTCATTGGAAGTTTTAGACTGCAACTAAAACAATCGTATTCTACTTTTGGATTACTGATTCAAGATCCCAGAGACAGAGTAAGAAGAACATAGCAAAAATTCAACTTCTGTAAAGATTAGATATACAGTGTCATCATTTTCAGTATGTGGCGCTCTCAGTTTAAAACTGGAGCTAAAACACAACACTCCTCAATATGCCATCAAAACTATCTTCTTATGAATCTGTTGAGATTGAGTGATTGCTGCTCACATGACCATGTCCAAGAAAAAACCACAGACACAGTTGTAGTCTTAAAACACCAAACTAAAAATAAATTCATGTTCAGCGGTTTTCGTCTCTGGAGAGGAAGGCTAGCGCATGGAGACAAAGAAAAAATAAGAGGGCAGAAGTGGAATATAGCATGCAGGCAGAAAAGTTGATGGTGAGTGGGGTGAGAGCAAAAATCTAAAAATCTAAACATTACCCAAGAACATCTTTAGCTTTGCATTGGTTTGTTGTATTGGTTTTAAAACAATTTCAAAACCAATTTCAAACAAATTGGATTTTTGTAATTAACTTATTTCCAACAGCTATTTATCAAGCTCAAGGTTTGACTTGACATTACGTTTTATTTTTTCCTTTTGACTAATTTTCTACTAAATTATACGTCGTATAAGTTACTGCATACATTTTTATTTTACCCTCATATGTATTGGAAATTATTATTGAAAACGGTGCCAATGATACAAAAAATGTAATAGTTCTAAAATGTTAAACTATGAAAGAAATAATTTAAAATAAAGATTTTGAATGTGTTTCCATGTAGTAAACTGTTGCATTTCAGCATAATTTGTGGCTAAGTTATGTGCGCGAGAGTCAGTATGCACGAGGGTCTTTGCCAGTTCGATTCCAGATATGGCATGAATGTGCATAAAAGCAATCGCTGATATGAGCCTATTGGTAAAGACTTGTTAAATGTCTGTACTTTAGACAGATATTTGTATCTGGGTAAATGGGTTTTTTTCATCTTTTTATGATGTACTATTGGGGAGTAATGAAAATTTTAGTTCTAAGAAATCAAGATTTTGGTCACCAATAAACAAAGGCCTTAACAATGGGGCCAATGGGGTCAAGAATGGCACCACTATACTATATACATACTCTGGTCTCATCAAGCAAGTGTCCCTTCAAATCTAGAACAGAAGAGTCTCTGGAATCTATTGAGAGAAAAGACACTTTAATGTCACCATATCAGATTATTTTTGAGAATCTATCAGTAATAGTGTCGGTGATCCTTCCGCATGTGACTTCTCTCTCACTACCGTAACACCTTCACAAAAGCGCAAGTGTTATAAAGTTGCGGCTGGATCGCGGCTCACTTGACTGCAGTGACCCAGCTGCCCTGCCACCCGCGAAGCCCGGACAAAGCCCTGTCACGTAATCTCCCAACAAACCACATAAACTATATATCAAATTGTTCCTAACAATATCTTTTTTAATATTTCCAAGATGCAGATCGATATCTTTTCAACTTCTACAAAAATATTACAAAATAAATCTTTCTTACCTTCTTGTGACGCCAGGATGTGCTCGAAAAACTTCGCCCTTTCTCATGAATGCTTCGGGAAGGGTTTACTAGCCGATAATACTCGAATGATACCTTATATGGGTGACGAACCCCTCCGAAATCATCAAGGAAAAAGCAGACGTAAGACCGTGGTACATAAATCAATGACACAGGCCACAGGATTGCAGAGCTGTCTTTTAAAGTTTCAAATTGGGTTGTTTACCCTGTTTTCCCCCTGGGTCAAGTCACGTGACTGAACTCCCTACACAAAGTGCTTAAACAAAATAACATGACACAGTTAAAAATACATACAAATTTAAAGAAAATTGAACCATCAGTAGATTCTGATCCAGAGACCTCTCTGCCCGAGCTGGTGTGAAGGCCGGATCAGATCACTGATGTAAGGTGGAGTCTGACCATGAATAACTATGAAGGTTAAAATCAGAATTATATAATTGATCCTCGAGGAAACTGGTATTGTTAAGGATCGGGGAATTGTAAGTCCCCCTACTAGAGAGGGTCAGAATTCTAGCTGCAGAGTTTTGTATTAACTGCAGGTGAGACAGCTCCTTCTTGTTAAGACAGGAAAATAAACTGTTACAATAGTCTAAACGAGAAGACACAAACACATTTCCTGTTTAGAGATTTTCCTTAGGTGATAAAAACATTTTTTGGTCAAAGTTATGCCATAACTGACTTGAATTTGTATTCATTCAGTTAAAACATACTTTGTGTTTATAGTTTGTGAAAAATTAGGTTTAAAATAATTCCTAATCCAGCTGTATTTTCTACTTTTCAACTACGGAGCTCTGGCATCTGAGCACTACTGTGCGCAGCCATTTTCATTGACATACTATCTCTAGCTACATGTGACCTCAATTGCTTTTTTTTTCGAATAGCAGTTTATGTGTAAGTTGGAGACATAAATCGTGAGTATAGTGACAAAAGCATCCATCAGGAAATAAATCTGTCTGGATTTATCCGTTAAGTGCTGTTAAATGTATTTGGGCGATTCCACGGGATACAATTTCACTTGAAAGATCAGATCAATATTCAGATCAATGTGAGGCAAATGTGAACGTTTAGATTTAGTCCTTTGTGCACTTGTATGAGGCGTGAGTTGATGGAAAATCATTTTGTATAGCTGGTCTTGGGAATCTATTAACTTACTATTGATCAAGGATGGCTGGACTGGATGAAATTAAAGGATGAGACATTGTCTTTTCTCTTCCCATTGCCTTTATTAATTGAAGTCTTATACATGTTCTACTAAATGTTTTGGATTTTCAATTTGAGTTTTTTTAATTGATAACTTGTTGACAATTTAAAAAAAAATGATATACATTTTTGCTCTTGTCCTTGTCCCCTATGTTCTCCACTTTATTGCTGACAAGGAGGTCCACTTTTCTCGGTGTTTGTATGTATGTAAGTAAAGTAAAAAAAAGTTATTTGTAAAGCGCCTAGCAAAATAACTTAATGTGCTAAAATATAATTGCCCAATAATAATAATATATAAATAATAAGCAACCAAATTCTTAAAGTTTGGTTTCTTTTTTTATTTGAATTTACAAAAGTTTTTTGAATGTTTCGGCATTGACTGACTTGAGGATAGCAACTACGGTGGTCCCGAAAGGCAAAAAGTGGAAATCTTTTGTTGTGCAGTGGTTAGACATTAACTCCACCGGATGTTTGAAGTCCCCTGAGGGTGGAATCTTTTATTGTTGTTGTTTTTGTTGCAACATCAATCATGGAAGTACTTCATATATTTCATGTTGTTTAATTAAACCATTGGCAGGGTTTGCTGTTGTTTTTGTGCTGTTTTCTTTTGTTTAGCTACAATATATATTTTTATTTCTATCTATCTATCTATCCGTTATTCCATTCATCCGTTCATTCATCCATTTAGCTAGCCAGCTATTCAATTGTTTTTTGTTTGTGACGGGAATGTCATGAAATAAAGTAATTTTATCAATTTTAATTAACTAGATATGATATTGTTATAATTGTTTCACTGCTGGTCTTACATGACTGCTTGTGTGAGACTGCTTATGACCAGAAATCAGTCTCTGAAGGAGTAAACTCCTAACATTGAGGATAATAACTCATCCAAGTTTGATTTTCATGGAAACCTTTGAAGTAAGATAATAAATAAAATAAACATCTGGTGAAACTGGGATGAAGATATAACAGCGAACTAACAGCTCTGTGCTTCAGAAAGAATACAGACAAACATGTAAGCTCTGTTCTACTTTCTCCCTTGTATACAAGTAAAGTTTGTTCATTCAGAAACAAATCTGATTTTTATTTTAAGTACGTGTTACGTCACATTACTATCAAACCTGACCATTTTTTTAGATTTTTGTTTCATTGTTTATGTTTAAACAGCTTAAGCCCTCTGAGGCCAGCAAACAAATGTATTTGTGGTATTCTTCGTGTTATCTCTAGGTCAAGTTGAACAACCTCTCTGGCTTCAAGAGGCAACGCAAGGAATACCACTAATACACAACACAAGGCTTCTTATCCTCTGTCAATATGTAAAATAAAATTCTGATGACATCTGTAGTCACTGTTGAAAACCAGCTTGTGAGCTCAGTATGTTCATGAATAACAATGATCCAACTGTGCATTTAGTGGATGTTGCTGACCTGCATTTATTAATTGTGTTTATATACCTATGCAGGCAAGTAGCCTGTTACTAATAGTATGTTGCCAGATTCCAACTAATTAGCAGCCGTGTGCAGAAATGTTCCTTCATGCACATCCAGGAACATACTTTTCTTGTGCATGTTCGCTCAGGATTGTGGATGAACAAATGCTGAATCCACAAAGCTGTATGTTTGCATTCATGATCAGCCCGCATGTCAAACATGGGGTCACCGTGGCAACTGCACGTGCCCTATAGACTCTTAATGGGTAATTAAAATTCAATATGACCTTTGGCACGAAGAATACGTGCAGTCCGACACACACACTTACAGTGAGCCACACAAACACTCGCACGAGTATATTGTGAGTCAATAGGCACACTGTGTGTGTCAGGCTTTTCAATCAAGCAAAACAAAATCACGCACACAGGGTTTCCTGACGCTAATTGGAAGTTTCTGTCCATCACAGTTTCGGCACAGGTCACTAAAAGTCTTTAATGCGACCTCTGACCTGATCGTGATTATTGCCTGAGGAGACTGTTCATTGTTGCTTAATAAGCGAGTGTTAAGAGGATCAAAGCCCAAATCAGCGAACACTCACTAAGGGACTTGTTCTTGTAATACATTACCACAGCCTGATGTATCATTAAGTGTGTTACATGCTGTCATCATTATCTCTTGGAAATCTTCAGACTCAGCTGATTCAGAACTCTGGACTAAGACTGAGAGGCATAATCATATTTCTTCTATTCTGGCTTTTTATCATTGACTTCTAGTAAATTTAGGAATACAATTTAGGAATCCAAACCTCAAATCCCGCCTGTCTTCTGTGAAGCTGACAGCAATGCATTGTTGAGATTTTTTATTGACAAAATTAAATTGATCAAAGCCGCCCTTATGTGGAAGCCCTGCTGTCACTGAGCCTGTCTACAACTCGTGGTCTTCCTTCAGTGCTGTATCTCCGGGTGATATTTCGGCACTGGTAAGCAAGATGAAACCCTCCTCCTACTCAGACGACGTCCATCCTTGTAGGCTTTTTATCAAAGTGTTTGATGTAATTGGTCCCTGGGTTACCGATATGGTTAACCTCTCCCTTTCCACAGGGGTTTTTCCCAATGCATTTAAACATGCCATTGTGGAGCCTTTGCTCAAAAAGCCAGACTTAGACCTGACTTACTTCAGGCCATTGTGGGCTGCGTGTCTGGGGGGGGCGAGCTGGAGTACAGGTCAGTCATCAAGGACTTTGTTGACTGGTGTGAGAGCAACTACCTTTGCTTAAACACCGGTAAGACAAGGGAGATGGTGATTGACTTCAGGAAAAAGTCCCCACCACATCAACCGGTGAGCATCCAGGGCTCGGACATTGAGCTAGTGGACAGCTTCAAATACCTGGGTGTTCACCTCAACAATAAACTGAACTGGTCCACACACATCAACGCCGTGTACAAGAAGGGCCGAAGTCGCCTCCACCTCCTGGGGAGACTGAGGTCCTTCGGAGTGTGCAGACCACTTTTAAGGACCTTTTACGACTCCGTGGTAGCCTCTGCTATCCACTACGCTGTGGTCTGCTGGGGAGCAGGCAGCACGGACCGGGACAGGAAGAGACTGAACAGGCTGGTCACGAGGGCCGGCTCTGTCCTGGGCCGCTCGCTGGACTCGGTGGAGGAGGTGGGAGAGAGGAGGACACTCTCCAGACTACCCTCCATCAGGGACAACGCTCTTCACCCACTGCACCTGACCGTGGAGGAGCTGGCCAGCTCCTTCAGTGTCAGGCTCAGGCACCCCCAATGTAGGACGGAGCGTTACAGAAGGTCCTTCATCCCAACTGGTGTCAGGATATTTAACTCTCTACTTTAAATATCCTGATGCTAATCCGTAGTGTGTTTTTCTTCTTGTGTGTCTTTTATTTTTATTTTTATTTTCCCGGTTTTTTTGTATTTTATTTTGTTAATAGTGTTAAATTTCTAATTTTTGTAAATAATTGTATATTCTTAAGATCGTTTTTATTTTATTTTGTATTATCTCTTTTATTATTTCTTTTTCCTTGCACTTTATTTTTTAAACTGCGCTGTTGTGAAAGTGTGTTTCCCCTCTGGGGATGAATAAAGCTTTTCTATTTCTATTTCTATTCTAATTTCAGGCCTATTTCTAAGCTCCCTTTCTTGTCCAAGATCTTGGAGAAAGTGGTGTCTGAACAGCTGTCATTGTTCCTGTATTTGAAGTTATCAAAATGAAGAAAGAAATAACATATAAAATATCAGAATTTAATTAATCATTATCAAAACCTTCATTTTGTAATACGTAGTCTAAATTTGTCATGTTTGGTGTTATTTGAATGTCCGCGCTCCGTGGGAAAAGAATCTAGAAAGAACAAATCGTTTTAAAGCATTTTTAATGTACATATGATTTTTCTTGTGTGATGAGAAGAAAAGACAATTGGAGAGGTAAGAAGGAGGAGGAGGGGGGTGTCAGTTTGGAAGACCCTTTTCCCGCCTAAGAAACGTCAACCAATCATAAGGGTTTGCCCCTTTTTACAATCACCAAGTTTCAACATAAGAACTGTGTTCAACTTAGAGAATTCGTTTTGTTCCGAAAAACAGAGCGTGCCTCTTAACATCAGAGCTTATCACCTCCCGCGTGATAAACTTGGTCTTCACCACCTGCCTTCAAGACGATCTCCGGCCTCCTGACGAGCTCCTGCAAGTCCAAACTGAGGACCGCACTGAAGGACCCGCTTCCAGCATCGTTCCAGACTCCGCAAAGTTCCGTGAGTTTCTTAATAATCTTGACCAGACTGGTCCGATTATTCCAATATTCGCAGCACGTCTCCCAGACTGCGAATCTCCATCAAGAAGCAACAGCCCGTGAATCATCCTTACCTCCCGTAAGAAGAAAGTGTTCCTGACCTAAAGACTTTCCCTCAGCGAAGTGAACATTCCAGGCGTTCAGCGCGTTCACGTGAGGTGTCTACAAACAGGAAGCCGACACTGTGATTCATCGGACCATCGAAAGAACTTTGTTCCCCTCGTACCTGACTGTCCTCCTCATCATCCTCTACTTCATCCTCATCCTCCAACTCCATTGACATCCACCCGCTTGCCACCTTCATCTGGTCTCCAGCTGCTGCCCAAACCTCCGTTCACCATCTACCGTCAAGTAAGAAGCTGATCACTTCATCTTGAACAAATTGATTTGTGTCTGGGTTGTTTAATATGTGGGTAGTCCAGTAAGATTCCGTACACGATTCTTTTCCCGTTTCCGTTTTTATTCTCGGTTCCGAAACTTACATATAACATACTCATTTTTGTCATTCATTGTTCATCCCTTTTTAAATAAATCTATAAAACGTCACGTCGTTGTACGCATTTCTATTCTGGTGTAATAACGGTCAATTTAAGAGCCTCTTACTCAGTAAAGAACAGATAATCATGACAAAAAGTAGTAAACTTCAGTTAAATGAGATTGATTAAAACTAGTGTTTCATAGTTAATTAATTAGGCCAATTAATTAATTATTATTCACGTAAATGTAATAGTTTCCCTTGCACTATAAAACAAGGGTGGTGTCCCCTTTCTTCAGGTAACTCTTACCTAGAGGCAATTTTAAAGTGAAATCTACCAGAACTTAGATGTTCTGAAAATAAACCTTTTTATAAGGAATAAAATCACTACAGAGGGATGAAGTGGGACTGTCTGGGTCTGTGTTACAGTGGTTCTCATCATTCCTTTCTGGGCACAATTTCAGTGTATCTGCAAATCAAATGAGGTCTGAATGAGCGGATCTGTTGTGTGCAGTCCCTCAAGGTTCTGTTTTGGGTCCTTTATTGTTTTTACTGCACTTGATTCCCCTGGGCAAAATCAATCAGAGATTTCCTGATGTTTCTTACCACTTTTCTGCTGATGACATCCAGCTATACTGCTTTTTTGATCCAACTGAGCCCCAGAGGCTAAACAGCTTAGTCAATTGTTGAAACAATGGCCGAGTGAATACACTTTGCAGAAAAATGGTTAAATGGAAAAAAATAAAAACTCTGGTTATTGCTCCTGATGAAGGTTCCAGTGTTGATTCAGTACTTGGGTGACGTAGGTCAGTCTGTCAACGTGAGCCTGAGAAACCTGGGTGATGTATTTGACAAAGACATGTCTAGTTCAACACTGCAGAAAACTGAGAACAAACTGTTTCCTGCAACCGAGAAAAATCTCTAAACTTAGGAAAATGTTGTCACAACATGATCTGGAGCTTGTAATCCATGAGTTTGTGTCTTCTCGTCTGGACTATTGCAACAGTTTGTTTTCATGTCTTAACAAGAAGGAGCTGTCCCACCTGCAGTTGATTCAGAACTCTGCAGAGAGAATTCTGACCCACTCTAGTAGAAGAACTCACATTCTCCGATCCTTAAATCTCTTCATTGGCTTCAAGTTTCTTTCAGGATCAACTTTAAAATTCTGGTTCTTACTTTCAGAGCTATTCATGGTCAGGCTCCTCCTTACATCACTGATCTGATCCAGCCTTACACCCCAGCTCGGTCTCTGAGTTCTGTGGATCAGAATCTACTGATGGTTTCTCACACACGGTTCAGGACCAGAGGAAAGAAATCCTTCCAGGCTGTTGCTTATAAGCTTTGGAACGATCTTCCTCTCTCTCTGCGCTTGATGGAGTCTACTGACTCCTTCGAGAAACATCTTAAGACACTTTGTGCAGGCTTTTCCTTGATTTTCTGGAACTGCTGTGTTGTTCTCTGTGTTATCCTGACCTTTTAAGTATATATTTTATCGAGTATTTCATTGTTTAAGCGCTTTAGGACGGCTGCCTCTCCAGTAGGTCCTTAGCAATAATCAATAACTTTCTGTTTTTATTAATAATTTTTTTTATCATTATTAATCGTCTTGTTTACTCAAGAGTGGATCTGCTGTCAGCAAGCGCCGAGGAGGAGGTCTGATCATGTACATGAATATACGCTGTTGTAGCCCGAGACATGATACTGTGAAGAAAGTCTTGTGTTGTAAGTTTTGGAACTGTTGGCTGTCAGCTTGCGCCCATATTATCTACCGCAGATCAGTCACGGGATAGCGCTGTGTGTCAACCTGGACTCTACACTGCCTACCTTCCACCAGGCGGTGGATTGTCTCACCAGGAATAAGAGGACAATTGACCTTCTTTATTTCAACTTCAGTGATGCGTACAGAGCCAAACCTCTTTCTCCACTTGGAAGCTCTGATCATAACCTGGTCCACCTTCAGTTACAGCCAGCCAGCCATCCATCCATCCATCCATCCATCCATTCATCCATCCATCCATGCATCCATCCATCCATCCATCCGTATGCTTTTCCATCCATCCGTATGCTTTTTTTTGTCGTTAGACCTCTTGGAAACTTTTTGGCCCCATTTGTGTTTTGAAGTTCTTTCTTTATATACATTTTGATTTTTTATTAGGTGCGAATAATGACAAAAATGCTTTTTAAGGTACAAAAAATGAATACATAGTCTGGTGTTAAGGATTTCATGGAAACTACACAACAGAACTTAGAAATAATCTTTCAAGAAAGTCACCTCGGCGTATGATTAATATTCGAGAGTATAATCTGACCTTTTCATATCTTATTAATTAACTCATTAAATAACAGAGGATGATGGCAGAACAGAGTTGTGATAGCAATAACATTGAGCTGATTACTAGTGTATTTCTTGTAGCGTTCAGGAAAGCCAAGTGTGGCTATTTGAACAGACTTTTTTACAGGCATTGAACAAATAAATAGTTATTTCAATAATTGGATAGAGTAGGGCAGAGAAAGAACATGTGAGGAAGAGTGCACGGAGAGGCATGCCATCTGTCTGAAAGATCGGTTTGAAGTGAGTAGATAGATTTTTGAAAGTTCCTCCAACATCTGTTCAGGTGGCAGGTGAGGAAATGATGGAACAATTTGCAATTTGAAAGTACCGAGATAAATGAACAGATGGTAGTAAATATTTGCCAGAAAGTTGTTTCAAAACTCAAATAACAGCTAACAGACATTAGAATGGGTTTAAAGTCACAACCATTTTACTTGGAGAGTAATACGAAACCTTCTCAAAGAATGTCTGATTTCACACTGAGGTAAGAAGTTCGCACCTTCATACTCCATCGTACGTTTTTGATTATCCAAGAGACAAGAACAAAGTTTGAATCCATAAAAAACAACTCGTCTTAAATGATTCAAACAAAGCTTAGTGTTCTTCCTGGTCGCAAATCTGAGTTAACATCCTATGTGTCCTTTTGAGACATTCCATTCCTAACTTCCAAGCAAAGCTCTTAAACACATGCAAGGAATAACATGTAAATACCTACGGTTGAGCAAATACTCATCACGCTAGTTCAGTATTTAGTTTTTATTTATAGCGCAATAACACTGTTTACTAATAACAGAGATGAGGTAGAAACTATGGCAAAGCCTGACTATTTCCTAATCTCGTTCCATATTTTGATATAGGATATTAGAACTTGCTTCTCTGTAAAGTGAGTTGGAGTAAATGAAAGGGTGAACTGAAAATCCACAGAGCATGGCCTACATGAAGATGTTCCAGACAATATTATGGCAGGTCACATGACATGAATCTGAGATCAGAGGTTTGCAATTCCGGTCCTCAAGGGCCACAGGGGGTGCAGGTTTTTGTTCCAACCGATCCTGGTAGACAATCAACTGATTACAATGCTAAGACACCTGATTGATCAAAAGGTCTTTCCACCTTTTCTTTTTTCTCTCCTTCTCAGCCCCAGCCGGTCACAGCAGAAGGCTGACCACACTGGTACCGCTCAAGGTTTATGCCGGTGAAGTGGATCATTTTCCTCAACAGTGTTGCCAAAAGCTTGTAATTATGATTTGCTGGACCTGATTTTTTTCTTCTCTTAAGAAGTTTAGTCTGAACTGTTAAGTATCTTAAAAAAAACTCTTATGTGATTTGACACTAAATAAAATAGATTTGAATTGAATAAATGTGATTGCATCATCAAATCTTTTTGACAGCAAAGATTGGGAGAACCACCACGTTATTGAGAATTTGTCATTGTTTGTTTCATGTTATATTTATTTTTGAACCAACAATGAATCAGAGGAAAAGACAAAAATGTATTAGACCAACATGCTGAGAGACACACATACACACCCACAAATCTCTATTTGGTGACATTTTCGTTCACTCTTATCTCTGCAGCCAATCAAAGAAAACTATATTCTGCTAAAGGCCACCTGTGAGCGTTTCAGCAAGATAACAACAAAAAAACATTCTCGGCGAGTAACATAAATGGAAATGGTCGCCACGCGTGCCTTTTTTCATATGACCCCAAAATGTTCTTGCCTCCATCAGCTTTAAAGACCCTATCTGTAACAAGAATGTCAGAGTCAAATTATTGAGTCACACGACCAAGTTACTTAACTTTTCAGCAAGAAATGAAGTAGATTTGCAGGTGTTGTCTAATTTGTCTAATGGATTGATCAACTTATTGTTTTAGCCCAGTATTTGTTGTGATCAACAAATTTACTGCACCACATTGAACAGTCTGGAACAACACATTTAGGGGGAAAGTTTTGCAACCATTTGTCGTTTGTAACCATGACAGAGTAAAAACTAACTAATGTTGGCTACACAATCTCTCAGGTTGCCTGGAAACACTGGAACCTGGTTGACATGACGCTGTTAACCCTTGTGATATCTCTGAATCAATGTGACCCGGAGGCACAACAACAAATGTGTTTGTGGTATCCCTTGTGCGGCCTCTGGGGCAAGGTGAACCAGGCAGGGTTAAATGGCAGTAGGTTTAAATAAAACAGTGATGCATTAATTTTACAGTATAATACGATTAAATTGACAACAATCGTAAAATGTGCTATGAGATTTCTGGCCAGGTGTTTAGATGTGTTAAGACAATGAAACATGGCCCTCTCAGGCCAGGTCAAATTATAGCATAGCCAGAAAATGATCTACACAAAGCAAATGCCAGAGGCATTTCTTCGTGGGGAAGTGAGAAGAAACCTAGCTGTTGCTATTTCAATTTGTAAGTAAGTAAGTAATTATTATTTGTAAAGCACCTTTCTCAGACCAGGGTCACAAAGCGCTTAAACAATCAAAACAATCAACTATTAAAGTACATACTTTAAAGGGTCAAGACCACATAGAGACAAACACAGCTGCCCAAAGACAATCTAGAAAAAGCCTACACAAATAAAAAGGTCTTAAGATGTTTCTTTAAGGTGCCAGTAGACTCCATCAAAAGCAAAGAGAGAGGAAGATCGTTCCAAAGCTTAGGAGCAACAGCCTGGAAGGATTTCTCTCTGGTCGTGTGCGTGGAACCATCAGCAGATTCTGATCCACAGACCTCAGAGCCCGAGGTGGGGTGTAAGGCTGGATCAGGTCACTGATGTAAGTAGGAGCCTGAGCCATGAATAGCTCTGAAAGAAAGAAGCAGAATTTTAAAGTTGATCCTGAAAGAAACTAGCAGCTAAAGCAGAGTTTTAGGGATTATGGAAATGTAAGTTCTCCTACTAGAGCCGGTCAGAATTCTTGCTGCAGAGTTGTATTAACTGCAGACTTGACAGCTCTTTCTTGTTTAGACACGGAAATAAACTAGCAATAGTCCAACCACAATGCTGCCATTGGACCATTGCCGTCTTCTCCATCAAACCAAATGACCAACCATATCTCACTAATGGATGCTGACCTGCGCTAGTATTTCAGCCCTTTTGCTTTACTTCAAAAGACAGGCTGTTGAGTCAGGCTGTGAATGTTAGATTTCATCTCATCAGGAGATTTTGTTATAATGTATTCACACAACATCAAAATTATACATTTTTTACTCAGATAACACCAGTGTATTCCGTATTAATGACCTCATCAATAAATCTTTGTATAATTCAGTCAGTTGGTGCACAAAAAAAACCAAAGGGACCACTACATTCATGTATCATACATGAAGGTTCCTGCTAACAGAACACAATTAGCTGCAGATGCATTACCCAGCTCCTTACAGTGTTCAGAGAGGACATGAAGTGAAGGAGGGTCAACAATGTTTTTTGCTGAGCATAAAGCCAGGCTGTCTATGACACAGTACATAATGGGTCTAAAGATGAGATTCACAGTATCCAGGGATGCTCAGCCAATCTGCCTTTTCATTCCCCCACTGAGAGGATCATCTCCCTTGATAATTCTGTTCTGATGTACGGTTTTGGCTCCAAGATGGTGGATGAATTCTCTATGATCAAACGTACAGTATGAGCAGCAGGGGGTCTGTATGCTTGCTGGAAAACATACAGAACAAATCAGTATCCTCAAGCACTCTATGTGTGACTGACTTGTCTGATAGGGATATCCAACACGTCCTCACACCCAAGGCGTCATACCGTCCTACGCCGTGCAATGTCCCCCTGGCGTCACTAAGGTAACGTTACAGGGGGGACAAAAACGTCGGTATTCGCCTACCCGGGTCGACCAGTAATATACAGAGCACCCCCGACGTCGGATTCAAACGACCCGGGTTACATTTGACGCATCGCCCACCTCTTCGTTGCCATGGTAACGTGACGTGACGTCTCACTGGTATCCTTTGGCTACCGTAATTCTACAACTATGAAGCGCACTTGAAATGTTTAATGTCAACAGTGCGATTCTTACCCCGATTGTGCTTAACGACCTCAAACCACTTTAAGGAGGTACAGAGTGAATATAAATCGGTAAAAAGGCTTAATTTTAATTTTTTGAAGCTTTGATTGTTCACGCATCGCGTAAGTCAAGAGGCTCTCGCGGATTAATACATGCTTAAAAGGTCCTGTAAAAGTGACTATATTGTATATTTGTAGGTGTTTCAACTCCATAATGTTGACATTGTTTTATGAATGAGTAAGATAAAGTCTGTGCTATTTCGCATGATCCTCTTTATAATCCGGTGCGCTTTTCTATGAAAATAGAATATTTCATTGAGATTGCGTTTATGGACATATGTTTTCTTTTTATTTAGCTTTAGTTTATTGAGATCGATAGCATTTTGTGCTCACGTTTGTGCTGTAACTTGACGGAACCAGGTGCGCGTCACTCATCTATTGAGGTAAGATATCATTATTGCTTTAAGACTCAGAAATAAGGTTTCATTGCGTGTAATGTAACTTTCTGTGGTGCATTAACACGAGAGCTAGTTCGCTAAAACATAGCTTTTTAAATTATAATGCAACTCACACACGTATTTTGTTTGTTATTTTGAAAGGACGAAAATATATTCAATATTCCAATAAAAAGTTTGCTATATTGGCAGGTCATGCGATTTATTTTATTAATATTCAAGATATTGATTTCATTTATCACTTCCACATATTAATACAGATAACATATTTATCGTATTTAAGTATATAAGTATACGTTTATTTGAACCATTTTGGATGAGGGATTTGATCTGTTGTTGTTTTCTTTAAATAAAAGAATATATATAAAATAATAATGAAAAGTATTTTAAATTCCAGCATAAAGAGGTAAACCAGATTGAAACACAATCAAACAATGGATGAAGGAAAAATGGAGAGCTTATCTCTGAATGATCAGGTATACTTGCTTGTATTTATTGATTTATTATATTTAAAAGTGAGCACTAGTATGTTTTTGTTTTGTTTTTGCATGGAAGTGACCTGCAAGAACTGCCCAGAACTCCAGACCTGCTTGACATGAAACCTTTCTCTCTGTGGTTCCTGACAAATGATTTCAAATGTGAAGTAAGTGAGTAATATTTGTAACATAGTGAACACAAACTTGTAAACCTACAGCACATCCCATCATGTAAATAATCTAAAATGCAATTCTATGTTCTTTTCTAGGTGAGATGGAGTGCTGCATATCAGGTGCTGGACTAACCATCGGAGGTGGAAGGGGTCAACATGTCAAAAGCAGGTGAGGTGGTTACATCATACACACTTTGGTCATTAAAATAGTCATGTTTGGTAATAATGATCAATACATTTCTGTGGCAGGACGCACTGACATGCTGACGCTTATGGTCAAGGTTTTCTGGCCTCTGTTGTTGGAAACACTTAGTCGTGCCCGTCAAGGTGGAAGGTACACTAGACTGAAGAGTCTTTTAGAGTTTACACTTCAAATGATCAGAATCAAACGATTTCATTAATACAATGTTTTCCAGGTTCTGTTGACTTTCAGACAAAGAGCATTCGACGTTATTATGGCAGTAAGGAGACGGCAGGAAGTGAAAGATTCTTGAGAAGGAGATGAACCACCTCTGGTCTCTGTCAAGTCGTTGTGATTCCCTGAAAGAGTTGTCTCGCATGGCAGCGTCACAGCAAGGTAAGAGTTTATTTAGCAAGTGAAGAACAGAAGTACAGCTGATCATACTTATTGTCTTATTCTTTTAAGATGCACCATGGGCTTGACTGGTGAGGCTTTGAAGGATCTTCAGAGCATTTGGGGAGCAGCAGCAAGTCAGCATGAGGTCACTCGAACCATGACTCGTACCAGAAACTACTACACACAAGTCTTTGCTGAGGACGAGACCATCAACGTCGTGCAGATTTACTCTGATGGTTACTCGTGACATTTGTGACGATCTGTGAACAATTGTTTGATATGAAACCTGTAATAAAGCACAATTTGACATAATTTTGAATAACGTCGCACAGTATTCATCATCAGTGCAGTAATGTGTTGTGAAAATGACTATTGGTCATTTAAAGTTGTAACAAAGTATCTGTTTACCCTGGTTTGAGATCGACATAGAGTTCAACATGAACAATATTCAGGCAAAGCAGACATCATATGTTAATGAATCATGTATTAATTAATGCTTTATTTCAAACATGTTACATAAGAAAGTAAACTTAAGACAAACAAACAAAACCAATGACATTAGTCAAACAATAATTATAGTCAAAACAATAATATTTACCCAACATGTCCAAATTAAGAAGGATGAAGCATAAGCTCGTCTATACCTAACCCTTCACTACTCAATTATTAACCATCAACACCCAAAGTACATAAACAAAATACAAACATAAACAAACAAACATGCAGCAAAACACAGTGGATATATTTAAGATATAAATAGAGATAAACCACTCCTTTCTTGAAATCACCACACTTGCAATAACTTTCATAATTGTGTCATTCCATGTGATATGGGTAACAGTAAAAATTGATTTAAATCATCAGTAAATCGTTTAAAATAGCAACTGAAGAGCTATTTGTAAATTACACTCAAACTATGAAATAGAAGACAGCACGTCTAAAACCTTTGTGAGACCCACAGTACATGTTTGAACTTAAAAATATACATATTTATGTTATTGATAGGTGACTCAAGACTGCTGTTATACTATCAGAAAACTACACACACCAACATGATTCATTTGTTTGTAGTGGCCTGTGCTACATCAAAGGGTTAATTCTCTAACTTCAAGAGGCATGAAGGCCTTGTAAGGCTTGTAAAGCTGATATTTATATGACACATTCAGATGGTCTCCTTCTATCCTGTGAGTAGTGTGGTTCAATGAATCCAAAAATGAGGGAGAGGTTGTCATTCTTCTGTCAAGATGGTCTCTAAGTGTAACAGAATATGCGGACCTGATCCTTCAATTCAATTCAATTCAATTTATTTATTTAAAGTGTCTTATCATAACAAAGTTATCTCAAGACACTATACAGTTGAAATAAGACTACAGTTGATTAAGGAAAAATAGATCCCAGCAATTCAACAAAGAGCAAGAAACAAAACACTGTACAGTGAGCTGTACAGTGAGCAATGGCGAGGAAAAACTTCCTTTTAGAAGGCAGAAACCTTGAGCGGAACCAGACTCATTGTTGACGGCCTGCCGCTTTGACCGGCTGGGAGGAAGGATGGGGGGGTAGACAGATGGATAAGGAGAGGAGTGAGGGAGGATATAGTGAGAGAAAAGAGGAGAGTGTAGGAGAGTCCATGGGGGTGCTGGAGAGAGATCCTTCAGGAATGGACTTAGGCAACTTTTTTTCTACTTGGACCTCAGAGCTGATATTTGGATATGTTATTCTAGACTCCATTCTGAGTTGAACTGTGGTGGTTTGATGATATGAACTTCCTGTGCCCCATGGTATCATGGGAAACTTGGAGGAATCTGGACTTTGAAGCTCTATAAATCGACCATTGTTAATTTAAATGATCTGAAACTTTTAGAGGCTCTTCATGTTCCATTTGTACACATATATGTTCAAGGGTGTTTCTCTAGGTGCTTCCTGAAGCTACTTCCGGTTTGGGAGGGATTATCATTATGGTTCTACCAGCATATGACTTTACAGGTGTCAGAGGTCACACAGACCAAGTTTCATATGGCTGAGGGTCACATAGGTCTGGTAGGCAAACTGCAGGGGGTCTTGCGCGTGCTGGACTTGTGGCCTGAGATGTTTGAGGACCAGCCGCTCCAGTGTCTTCATCAGCTGCGAAGTCAGTGCCACCGGTCTGTAATCGTTCAGCACACTCGGTCGGATCTTTTTAGGGACTGGAACTATACAGGAAGTCTTCCACAGAGTTGGTACTTTCCCCAGCCGTAGACTGAGGTTGAAGACATGCTGGAGCGGCTCAGCTAGTTCAGCAGCGCAGGTCTTCAGCAGTTGAGCAGACACCTTATCAGGACCAGCAGCCTTCCCTGGACGAATCCTCCAAAGTACATCCTGTACCTGGAGTGAGGTGAAGCTGGGAAGTGGTTGTGTGGAGCTGAGGGGTGATGATAAACGCGTCAGGATGTTGATTCTGAAGTCGAGCTGTCATTGTGTGGATCTTCTCACAGGCAGATGCAGCCGCAGCGCTTGGAGGAATGTAGATACACAGCGCGATCACGTGACTGAACTCACGCGGTAGATAATATGGACGCATGCTGACAGCCGACAGTTCTAAATCTTGACAACACGAGACTTTCTTCACAGTAACGTGTCCCGGACTACATCAGCGTTTATTCACGTACATGATCAGTCCTCCTCCTTTGTGCTTCCCACACACGCGCGCGTCTCTGTCCGCTCTGACGGTGCTGAAACCAGGCAGCTCCATGTGTGAGTCCGGAGTCAGCTGAGTGAGCCACGTCTCCGTGAAGATCAACAAGCTGCTCTCTCTGTAGATCCGCTGGTTGTTGAGTGGCGATCTCCAGCCCGTGCCATTGACTTCAGCGACAGTAGATCCTCTCTTGAGTAAACAAGAGGATTCTCCTCATGTTCAAAAGTATCCATTTAAAAAATTATAGTAAAAAAAAACAAAAAAAAAAGAAAATTATAGAAATTGCTGCTGAGCTACTGGAGAGGCAGCCGTCCTCGTCGGCGCCTTTAATCCAAAAATTCAAATGCAAGTTTGTGTTCACTATGTTACAAATATTACTCACTTACTTCACATTTGAAATCATTTGTCAGGAACCACAGAGAGAAAGGTTTCATGTCAAGCAGGTCTGGAGTTCTGGGCAGTTCTTGCAGGTCACTTCCATGCAAAAACATACTAGTGCTCCCTTTTAAATATAATAAATCAATAAATACAAGCAAGTATACCTGATCATTCAGAGATAAGCTCTCAATGCTTCCTTCATCCATTGTTTGATTGTGTTTCCATCTGGTTTACCTCTTTATGCTGGAATTTAAAATACTTTTCATTATTATTTTATATATATTCTTTTATTTAAAGAAAACAACAACAGATCAAATCCCTCATCCAAAATGGTTCAAATAAACGTATACTTATATACTTAAATACGATAAATATGTTATCTGTATTAATATGCGGAAGTGATAAATGAAATCAATATCTTGAATATTAATAAAATAAATCGCCTACCTTGACCTGCCAATATAGCAAACTTTTTATTGGAATATTGAATATATTTTCGTCCTTTCAAAATAACAAACAAAATACGTGTGTGAGTTGCATTATAATTTAAAAAGCTATGTTTTAGCGAACTAGCTCTCGTGTTAACGCACCACAGAAAGTTACATTACACAATGAAACCTTATTTCTGAGTCGACTTAAAGCAATAATGATATCTTACCTCAATAGACGAGTGACGCGCACCTGGTTCCGTCAAGTTACAGCACAAACGTGAGCACAAGATGCTATCGATCTTTGTCAACAAGTGTGACGTCATCATCCGGAAGTTTGGAGGAAGTGGCGTTTATTAGTGTGTGTGACGTCACCTCTGCAGGATCGCGATTACTGTTGACAAACGTCACGTAGACGCTCAATAAACTAAAGCTAAATAAAAAGAAAACATATGTCCATAAACGCAATCTCAATGAAAGATTCTATTTTCATAGAAAAGCGCACCGGATTATAAAGAGGATCAAGCGAAATAGCACAGACTTTATTTTACTCATTCATAAAACAATGTCAACATTATGGAGTTGAAACACCTACAAATATACAATATAGTCACTTTTACAGGACCTTTTAAGCATGTATTAATCCGCGAGAGCCTCTTGACTTCCGCGATGCGTGAACAATCAAAGCTCCAAAAAATTAAAATTTAGCATTTTTACCGATTTATATTCACTCTGTACCTCCTTAAAGTGGTTTGAGGTCGTAAAGCACAATCGGGGTTAGAATCACACTGTTGACATTAAACATTTCAAGTGCGCTTCATAGTTGTAGAATTACGGTAGCCAAAGGATACCAGCGAGACGTCACGTCACGTTACTATGGCAACGAAGAGGTTGGCGACGCGTCAAATGTAACCCGGGTCGTTTGAATCCGACGTCGGGGGGTGCTCTGTATATTACTGGGTGACTCGGGTAGGCGAATACCGACGTTTTTGTCCCCCCTGTAACGTTACCTTAGTGACGCCAGGGGGACATTGCACGGCGTAGGACGGTATGACACCTTGGGTGTGAGGACGTGTTGGGATATCACACCCAAAAGCATCTATAAAGCCTCTCTCACCAGCAGGTGGTGCTTAGTAGATACATTTGAAACATATGAAGGCCTTCCAAGAAAGAGTAGCCCAGAGTGTTGCCACAGAAAGATCCTGGTCCTTGTCCAAGAGCTCTTCAAAAAAACCCACTGTAGGTAATTTTTGCAATATAAAAGCTGTTCAATTTTATTAACAGGTTTCTTAAGACACTTAAATGCTTTAATAACACTTCATAAGAGAGAATCAGTTAAAATACGTTTTGAAAATTAGAAATAAGTTCTTAGCGAATCACAATAAGAGACAGTGGCCAAAAAAACGTCCTTTTAACAGGCAGAAACCTTGAGCAAAACTAGGCTGAGTGTGAACAGACTAATGTCATGACATAGGAAGAGGAGAACAGAGGTATGAAACAAAGGAAGAAAATGGGTAAGGAGACAGGGTGAGAAGTGTAGATTAGGTACACCAGAGTCCAGAAAGGGACTTTGCTGTGGTTGGTCAAGCACCAAGGTTTGTCACTCTGGCAGCGAAGCGGAGTACAAAGCTGCCAAGTACGGACTGAGGAAGGCCATCACAAAAGGCAGTATAAGGAGAAGCTGGACAGCTTCTACTCCTCTGCCGACTCCGGGCGGATGTGGCAAGGCCTGCAGCACATCACTGATTATAGGAGCACCACCACCAGCACAATAAACTCCACAGACAGTTTTGCGGATGACCTCAACACCTTCTATACCTGCTTTGAAGACTCCGGCCACAGAACAGAGGGGCAACACAAACATACCTGGACCCCCTCAGCCCCCCACCAACTATATCACCAGAACAGGTCAATAAGGCACTGAAGAAAATCAACCCACGGAAAGCAGCAGGACCAGACAACATTCCTGGCAGGGCCCTCAGAGCGTGTGCAAACGAGCTTGCTGATGTTCTCACCTCCATCTACAACCTTTACCTTAGCCAGAGCATTGTTCCGACCTGCTTCAAGACCACAACCATCGTCCCCCTCCCCAAGAAAAACCCACCCACCTGCATGAATCACTACAGACCAGTAGCACTCACTCCGATCATAGGGAAGTGTTTTGAGCGAGTAGTGCTGGCCATCATTCAGAGCAACATACCAGACACACTGGACCCCCTACAGTATGCCTACCGGTCCAACAAATCCACCTCAGATGCAATTGCTTCTGCCCTCCATTATCCCCTTTTCCACCTGGAGAATGAAGACTACTATGTAAGGATGCTCTTTAATGACTACAGCTCTGCCTTTAACACAGTCATTCCCCACAAACTCACCCACAAACTGTCTGCACTCGGTCTGTACCACACCCTCCCCAGCCTGTGACTGGCTCTTGGACTTCCTGAAAGGCCGACCCCAGTCGGTCAGGATTGGAGACAAGACCTCACTGAGCATCACCATAAACACCGGTGTGCCACAGGGATGTGTCCTCAGCCCCATCCTCTACACCCTGTTCACCCATGACTGTGTCGCATCCCACAAGGACAACATCATCCTTAAATTTGCAGATGACACAGCAGTGATAGGATGCATCACTGGCGGGGAGGAGGCGGCCTACAGGACGGAGGTTGCCAGTCTGGTGGCGTGGTGTGAGGACAACAACCTCACCCTCAACACCGACAAGACGAAGGAGATCATAGTGGACATGAGGAAGAAGAGGGAGCCTCATCAGCCACTATATATCCGAGAGCTTGAAGTGGAGAGGGTGAGCAGCTTCAAATACCTGGGCATCCACATCAGCGAGGATCTTGGCGCAACACGGCTGTATTTCCTGAGGAGGCTCAGAAAGTTTGGGATGTCAACAAAGATCCTCAGGAACTTCTACAGCTGCATCGTTGAAAGCATCTTGACCAGCTGCATCACCGTGTGGTATTGCAGCAGAACTGTGGCGGACCACAAACGCCTGCAGAGAGTGGTGAAGACAGCTGAGAGGATCACCAGAACTTCTCTGCCCTCCCTGAAGAGCATATACCACCGCAGGGTCCACAGTAGAGCTGTCTCCATCCTCAAAGATCCCACGCACCCCCAGCACGGACTGTTCACACTCCTGCCCTCAGGCCACAGATACAGGAGTGTGGAACAACGAGACTGAAAACTCTTTATTTCCAACCGCTATCAGACTCCTCAACAGTTAAACCACATCTACCTCATGCACTACTTGTACTTTTGTTCCTCTGTTTTTAGATTTGATTCTTTCAAATGTATATATAGTTATTTATATATGCATGTATATATAGTTATTTATATATGCGTGTGTGGCGACACGAGCATGGATAGAGTATTATTTATGTGATTTGTGTGTTCAACAACGAGACCCTGGGAATTTCACCCAGAGGATATTAATATAAAGGTCAGCACATTGGTTCATTCGCGGGAAGGAGCAGAGACAGTAATTCAGAAAGAATATTTATTATTTCTATATATTAATTTACCACAACAATAAAACAGTGCTGGTTACGACTACCCTTGCTCAGGGCTGACACCTACAGTGAGAGATGCCCAACGAAAAGGGGGGATCCCTGGGAACACTACAAACAAAACCCACGTGCAAAAGAAAGGGGGGAAACACCACCACCAGGACACCAATCTGACACCGCAGTACGGCAGCTCCTGAGCAGATAGAGAGTGAAACGTTAACAATGAGTGACGACAATGACAAACAAAATACAAATGAATATACTTTAACTGTAAAACTAAACAAATGACAAATCAACAAAACATAGAATGATCAAAATAATCACACGGAAAGAAACAGACACAATTGAAATAAACGTAAACAAAAATGAACACAAGAACTCAAGAGTCCGGGGTGAACTGCGACACCGAGCCTCAGTCCGCTGTCGCTCGCTCGACTTAGTGCGATTAGCCAATCACACACACGCACAGTCGGCTGTCGGGACACAGAGGTGGTCGGGAGGGGCGAATCGTTGCCACCCGATCCGTCCCAGCAGTTCCGGGTGAAGTTTAAATAAAACAACCCAAGACAAAACAGCAGTGAAATAAGCAGGTGGTCTTAGCGGAGGCTGCGCTAAGTGACCTAGGGGGATCAATAAAAGCAGAGTTAAAAATAAACTAAAAAACCGGAGGAGGAAAGCTCCATATGTGCTAATCACCTAGCCACATACCGATCAAAACATTCCTGGGGAGCACGGCACGAAACGGCGTCACCATCTTCGTAAAGAAGTTGCAGAGGGGAAGCAACACGCAGCCAAGCACACACCCAGAGAGGAATCTATCAAAAGGATCAATGAGCTTACCACAGAGCTGGACAGAACACCACGAGAGAACCACAGTCGTCGCTAACAGCCTACCTCTGACCCCGGAAGCGGAAGCGTAGGACGCTGATTGAGGTGGGAACTCAGCCTCCAGCCATTCAGAGCGAGGGAGAAGTGTGCGCAACGCCTCCTTTTAACCAGCAGGCTAAGACGGGATTGGCTGGAATGCCAACAACCTCGTCCTGCTACAATCTCCCCCCAACAATTGAATCGTCGGCCCGACGATGGAATAACCGGACACAATGACCGAGTTTACTGCCACGGTCTAAACAGTGCAGCAACAGAGTTAAACACTGAGTTGGAAGGACAAGTAGATCCTTGTTCAGGGTCTGCTAACGGCCGTGGAAGATGGTGAACATTAGAGTGCTGACCCGCAGTTGACCTCACTGTACGCCGCACAGTTTCTCTGCCGACCGACGGGAGAAGACGGGGCCTGTCCACCATAGGATCAGGGTGCACAGAGGTTGAAGGTTGACCTCTGGGGCTAGTATGGATTGGAGCTCCAGCCTGGACAGAAATGGGTGAAAAGCTCTCGGTCCTTAAAACCAGCCAGTCACATTCAGATGAAAGTTCATCTTCTGACTGAATTGACTCGGGCGGAGATGGAGAGGGAACAGCGGGAGGTTCACATGAAGGATCGACACCAACTACGGCTTTTAACAAGGAACGATGGACCTGCCTGGTTCTATCTGCATCATCTTTTGGGGCGATGGTGTATACCGAGCCCCCTTCTTTCGGTACCCTCAAGACAAGGTGTATGACAGATGACCACTGATCTTGGATCTTGTGGCGGCCCCGCACACCAAGCTCCCGCAACCAAACGAACTGGCCCTCCTTCAGAGGAGCATGCCGGACATGTTGATCATGATTTCTCTTACGGCGCTCCGCGGCCACCTTTAATCGGTCACGGGCCCCCTCAAATGCCATCTGCAGTCGGGTTTGATGCTCCTGAACCCACTCATGAATATAACCTCCCACGGGGGTCTCAACCCGACCTAGGAGAAAGTCAAGAGGGAGCCTGGGCTCCTGGCCAAACATTAACAAGAATGGGGACTCACCAGTGGCTTGATGTGGTGTGGTGTTATAGGCATACAAGACCTGGGGTAGACATGAGCTCCAGTCATGTTTCCGAGACACTGGCAAAGTACGCAGAAGATCATGGAGTGTTCGGTTGAACCGCTCACACTGACCATTTCCTGCTGGATGATATGGAGTGGTGCGAGATTTGTCAATGCCATAAAACTCACACAGTTGTTTTATAATGGTGCTCTCGAAACTACGTCCCTGATCCGAATGTATCCGAGCGGGTACCCCAAACCTGGAAAACCACTCAGTCACCGGGACCTGGGCAACAGTAGTTGCCCTTTGGTCACGGGTAGGGACCGCCCAGGTATATTTACTGAATACATCAGTCATCACCAGGATGTCTTCGAAACCATTACGGCTTGGCTCGAGGAGAGTAAAATCAATAGCTAAAATTTCATTAGGCCGAGAAGCCATCAAGTGGCCCATGAAACTACGAGCGGCCGGCTTACAAACTTTTGCTACCTGACACCTTTCACATGCCTGACACCACTGTTCCACCTCAGCTGTCATACCTGGCCAGTAGCAACGCCTGCGCAAAAGTTCCAAAGTCCTCTCAATGCCCTGATGACCATGGCCCTGATGAACCTCAGTGAGGACCTCCTTTTTTAAAACAGCAGGCAACAACAACTGCAGCACCACCTCCGCCCCATCTGGTCTAAAAAGTTGCCGATAAACTAACCCGTCCCTCTCTGTCAGACGATCCCATTGACGGAGTAACACTAAAGCAGCAGCGGACATCTGCCTCCGCACCTCATTATTGGGTCGTCTTTGACACCTCCAGAAGGCCAATACTTCCTGGATAACTGGGTCAGTAGCCTGGAGGGTAGCAATATCAGACGGCGAACGATGAGGTAAGGCTGCAGCTACCGACTGGGTGGCTACAATTTTGCCGCATTGTAGCGCTTGCTGCAAGGGCTCAGGTAGCCGGGTGCCACGAACCATAGTATGCAGGTCTGGTGGCTCCGGTGTGTTCTGGCGGGAGAGGGCGTCAGCATTCTTATTACTTTTTCCTGACCGATACTTTATTTCGAAGTTGAACGAGGCCAGCTGAGCTGCCCACCGCTGCTCCGTGGCCCCCAACTTGGCAGAGGACAAGTGGCTCAAGGGATTGTTGTCGGTGTAAACTACACACTGGTGACCCAACAAGTACTCCCTAAACTTTTAAGTCATGGCCCACTTAAGAGCCAAGAACTCCAGCTTCATGGAGCTATAGTTCTCCATATTTCGTTCTGTAGGCCTCAATCCACGGCTTGCATAAGCTATTGGTCTAACCACATCATTTTGTCGTTGGGACAGAACAGCACCTAGGCCACCATAGCTGCCGTCCACTTCCAAGATAAATGGAAGGGAGAAGTCTGCATAGGCCAACACTGGTGAGGAGATTAATTTGGCCTTCAGTGACTCGAAGCTAGTGTGACATTCGTCGGACCAATGGGATGCAATGCTGTTGCTGGCCGTTTTGGGCTTGGCACCCGCCAGCTCTGCCACCAACTTGTGCAGAGGTGCAGCCAACTTTGCAAAACCGTCCACAAAGCGACGGTAGTAACTGGAAAAACCGAGAAAGGAGCGAAGCCCCGATACGGTAGTAGGGGGTGGCCAGCGGGCGACCGCTTCAATCTTGCTCGGGTCTGTGGAGACACCCTGATCAGAAATAACGTGCCCCAAATACCGCACTTCCTGTTGGAAAAAGGCACACTTTCCAAGTTTCACCTTCAGTCCTTCATGGTGCAAACGCTCCAGTACCAACCTCAACCTCTCTAGATGTTGTTCAATGGTAGAGGAGAAAACTACAATGTCATCTAGGTAGAGCAGCAGGGACTGACACTGCTGGTCACCAAAAATGCGCTGCATCAAGCGTTGAAAAGTGCTAGGTGCGTTGCAAAGCCCGAATGGCATACGATTCCACTCAAAAAGGCCAAAGGGTGTGCAAAAAGCAGTTTTGGCACGATCAGGCTCCGCTACAGGGACCTGATTGTAGCCACTTGCTAGGTCCAACGTGGAAAACCAACGGGCTCCACTAAGGGCGTCTAAAGACTCGTCAATGCGTGGCAGTGGAAATGCATCGTTCCGGGTTTTACTGTTAAGGAGCCTATAGTCGACACACATACGGAGGCTGCCATGTTTCTTTTTAACTAGCACAATCGGGGAAGCATAGGGGCTGCTGCTCTCTCTAATGACCTTGGAACCAAGCAGTTGGTTAATATGATCCTTGACTACCTCGTACTCAGATGGGGGAATGCGGCGATAGCGCTGCCGTACTGGAACCACATCCAGTAGGGGGATCTCATGGGCGATCAGGTCAATACATCCTAGGTCTCCATCATGGGCAGAGAAGACTGATGAAAACTGACCCAGGAGGGCCCTCACCTGACCTTGCGCTTCTGCCGGAAGATGACCAAACTCCAATTCAGCCATCTGATCACGCACTGGGAAGGAAACAGACTGAGAAGAAACTGTGGCCACCGCAGACAGAACCTCAGTCACACCAGCTGGCAAACTCACGACCTTAACCTCCTGTATGGTTCCAACAACAGAATGGGGGTAGAGCAACACATCCAACGAACCAACATTTAAAATTGGCACATAGGCCGTGCCTCGGGCTATCGGCACTAGCGCGGGGGAAGCCAGCAGTCCGGCAGGCAGGCCAGACTCTGGTGGTTCAAACAGTGCTGTAGTGCTGGAGTACTTATCAGAGCATGTGGCAGCTACAATCTTCATCATACCACCAGGGATACGCCAAGCCTTTTTACCACGTAGCTTGAGCTTCCCTGCTCTCGGATCAGCCAACTCACAGGCCTCATGGCACTTCTGGAGGGCCTCTGTGACGGCAGTAGGAGCCTCAGACACCACCGGTAGATGAAACAATGCCAGGCCATGCTGACCGAAAAGTTCCCCATAGCATTTGCGAATGACATTCATCCCCAGCACACCTGGAGCCGGCAGATGGGTACCGCCAGGTGAGTCTTTAACCACTAAAATGCCACAGGCAGGTAACGACTTGCCACACAGCTCAACATCCAACTCTAGGTAACCAATATATGGGATAGCCAGACCATTCGCTGCTGTGAGCTGCAGCCAATGACAAGCCCGGAGTCGCTCTTGACCCCATGGTTCAAACTCTTTGTAAAAGAGGGATTCCGATATGGTTGACACCATGGACCCCGTGTCCACCAAACACGAGACTGCAACTCCGCCCATGTTCACCGCTAAATGAGGACAGGAAGACATGAGCTTGGACACTTAAACATCGCCTGCCCGAACACTTGAGCCAATAACTGCCCCCTCCGAATTGTGACTCTGCAATGCGGCGGGTGCTAGTTTTCCGACGTGTGAGCAGAGCGGAATGATCTCTGCTGTGCAGAAGGTGATGAAGGTCGACTGCGGGCCGGAGCACGTGATCCATCGCAGTCCCTAGCAAAGTGACCTGGCTGTTGGCATCTCCTACAAATTATAGGACCACGAGAAACTGCCCGGCTGTGCTGCTGTGAACCTTGCAGACGGGAAATGTTTTGAGTCAGTTGGTTCAACTGCTCCTGTTGCAACTTAAGCATCTCTCTCAATTCGCTGAACTCTGAGACTTGAGGGACACCCAACGGATAACTACCCTGAACCACATACTGAGCACCAACAGCCAGGGGAAGAGAGTTGCTACGACCCCGAGCCTTGCTGGGCGAACCTTCTCGCTCCCATCTGATGGCTTCACTTCGGACCTCCAGTAGGGTAGAGGCATGCTGCCCGCGAACAAACTGCTTCAACTCCCGACGGAGTGACCCATCCAGCACATGTTCCACAAATTGATCCCTCAACAGTACCTCCGCATTGGGGATGCCTGTGGGTGCACGCTGCTTCGCGGATGCCATTAGACCCATAAGTGCGAGCGAGAACTCAAGGAGAGTCTCTCCCTCATGTTGACGTCGGGAGAAAAACGCCTCTTGTAGCGCTACATAAGATGCTGTGCATCCATATAACTCCTGCAGCACTGAAATGATTTTACTTGGGTCACAACGATCTTCAGCAGAGCGGTACTTAATTTCATCACGTGCTTCCCCTTCTAGATGATCGAACAAGAAGAATGCCTGATCGGAAACAGATAGGTGACGAGCCCTCATACCGGCTTGTACCTCCTCCAGCCACTCACCTAACCCTATGCCCGACTTTCCCCTAAACATGGGACACCTTCTATCACGTGATAACATAACCAGTCTCTCGGTTACAGGGGCACTGACGCTGAAGGATGCAGGAAGGGAAACTGAAGGGGCTGTACTAGGGCCAGGGACAGCTGCAACCTTTTCCTGCCTAAGTTTCTCATTGTCAGCCCTCAATTGAGCAACTAAATCCCTAAGTTCCTGCATTTCAGCCTCTATCATTTAAATTCTTTTTTTTTTCTTTTTTTTTTGAACAACTAAGACCACCCTTACCTTGAGGATGAAGCCAGGTAAGGTGGGACAGGGCTCGTTGCCGATCCGCGAAAACCAACTGCTGTTTTGTCTCAGGGGATGGGACAGGAAAAAAATAAACACAGGTCAGACACCAAAATGTTGGTCACTCGCTTTCTAAACAAAAATAGAAGAATACACACTCAATCTAAAACTGAACACTTGTCTCTGCTCTCAATCACGCGATCCTGCCAACAACGCCAGTTTGTGGCGACACGAGCACGGATAGAGTATTATTTATGTGATTTGTGTCACCCTGGGAATTTCACCCAGAGGATATTAATATAAAGGTCAGCACATAGGTTCATTCGCGGGAAGGAGCAGAGACAGTAATTCAGAAAGAATATTTATTATTTCTATATATTAATTTACCACAACAATAAAACAGTGCTGGTTACGACTACCCTTGCTCAGGGCTGACACCTACGGTGAGAGATGCCCAACGAAAAGGGGGGATCCCTGGGAACACTACAAACAAAACCCACGTGCAAAAGAAAGGGGGGAAACACCACCAACAGGACACCAATCCGACACCGCAGTACGGCAGCTCCTGAGCAGATAGAGAGTGAAACGTTAACAATGAGTGACGACAATGACGAACAAAATACAAATGAATATACTTTAACTGTAAAACTAAACAAATGACAAATCAACAAAACATAGAATGATCAAAATAATCACACGGAAAGAAACAGACACAATTGAAATAAACGTAAACAAAAATGAACACAAGAACTCAAGAGTCCGGGGTGAACTGCGACACCGAGCCTCAGTCCGCTGTCGCTCGCTCGACTTAGTGCGATTAGCCAATCACACACACGCACAGTCGGCTGTCGGGACACAGAGGTGGTCGGGAGGGGCGAATCGTTGCCACCCGATCCGTCCCAGCAGTTCCGGGTGAAGTTTAAATAAAACAACCCAAGACAAAACAGCAGTGAAATAAGCGGGTGGACTTAGCGGAGGCTGCGCTAAGTGACCTAGGGGGATCAATAAAAGCAGAGTTAAAAATAAACTAAAAAACCGGAGGAGGAAAGCTCCATATGTGCTAATCACCTAGCCACATACCGATCAAAACATTCCTGGGGAGCACGGCACGAAACGGCGTCACCCACTTCGTAAAGAAGTTGCAGAGGGGAAGCAACACGCAGCCAAGCACACACCCAGAGAGGAATCTATCAAAAGGATCAATGAGCTTACCACAGAGCTGGACAGAACACCACGAGAGAACCACAGTCGTCGCTAACAGCCTACCTCTGACCCCGGAAGCGGAAGCGTAGGACGCTGATTGAGGTGGGAACTCAGCCTCCAGCCATTCAGAGCGAGGGAGAAGTGTGCGCACCGCCTCCTTTTAACCAGCAGGCTAAGACGGGATTGGCTGGAATGCCAACAACCTCGTCCTGCTACACATGTATATATATATATGTATATATATATATATGTTTATTTTTTACTGTGCACTTTTTTCGGGGGTATAAAGTAAGAATTTCATGGTACGTAGTACCTATGACAATAAACCCTTTGAATCTTGAATCTTGAATCAATCATGGAAGTTTCCACTTCGAAGGGACTCATTTTATAAACAAAGTGGTGTGTGATTACAGCTGGCTGGAGAAGGTTTGAAGACAATATAACGTAACAATGGACTTCATTCTGGTAAACTCTCGTTCGCTTACAGGGGAGAACTTTATAAAGTAATAAATTCCAGACATGGTCACGATGACTCACTGCATCTTGGAGAGGAAGATTTCAACATTTCAAACATTTGAGTCAGAAGAGTTGGGTTTTCACATTAGTTGCTCTTTAAGTTTCGAGTCCTAAATCTAAATATAAGAATGTGTCAAAAAGTCAGGTCAACTAAAGTAGGTGGTCAAAGGGAGAAGTAGAAAGACAGAGACAGAGAAGTAACAAAATTAATTTAATTAAACTGAATCCACCATTTTTTTTAAATGCAAAACATTTTAGTAAAGCTGCAGTTGTACCGGCTCTTTCGATCATTTTGAAAGCTGTGTAGAAAACCTTCGCTGCATGTTAATTTGAGCTTGGTAGCTCAGTCACATATATCAGAAAAGTAAGCTATTGGAGAAAGCTGGCGATCTGTATCTGCATAGCTTCTATGGATAATAGATGACAGTCCTCGGTGTGATCCATCGTTCCTCAAAGAGGAGATCAGAGACCACCCACTGCTACGGTGAAACGTGTTTGATCCCATTTTAGATCATTCAGTAGATTAAAGCCTATATAAACGTATATAGTTCCAGGCTAGTAGCACATATCTAGATTAAGACAAAAAGTCCAAAAGAAGGTTATTAAGAAACTCATAAAATGGCTGTAAATAAAAAAAACAAGCTCTTTAACTATGGCTTGTTAAACAAATTTGACGCCCTCGTCCTTCAGTGTGACTTATTGAGTGAAGGCTGCATGTGGCTAAAGAGTTCAGTATCTTTTATACATTAATGTAAATCTCTTGGGCAGCTTGAGAGCTTTTTCACCGATAAGACGTTCATCCAACTTTCAAAGGTGATAAAGTTACTCTAGTCTGCACTTGAAAAAGCTACGACAACAGGGTGATTAAAGGGACTTACGGCACAGAAGTGGGCTGATCAAGGCTTTGTTTCTTCCATTGAGAAAAAGTGAATCTTTAGTTACAGTCTTATTTAGCAATGTTTAATTTATTGAAGAATTTTTAAGATGCTTGTGAAGTGAACACATACTAAATAAAATAGCAGGGAGTTGCTTTTGTGTGTTGTTCTGAATGTTTTACCAGATTCGTGGCTGTCAACAAATAAGCATTGAAGATGGAAGTAAGTAAGTAAGTAGTAAGTAACATTCATTTGTAAAGCGCCTTTCTAGACCAGGGTCAGCGCTTTAACAATCAAAAACAACACACAGTTAAAATACAGCTAGAGATATCAGTTAAAATATCAGCTAGAGTTACAGGCTTAATGAAGGCCCAAAAGGTTTAGACAGGCTTCATCGATAGCAGGGGTTCCACACAAAACAAGAGGTTTTCTTTTTTGATCTGAAATTATTTGGTCAGTGAAAAATCTCAACAATGCATTGCTGTCAGCTTCACAGAAGACAGGGGTGATGGGACACATGACAGAATTTTTCATGTCAAACAACACTTTGGGCAGCAAGGCCTTCTTTGCTGACCTAAATATAATCAGAAAGTAAATTTAATTTTTTAATTTAAAAAAATAAAAATAGTTATAAAATATTTATTTTTTTGAATCATTTATTTTTCATAAATATGTATTGAATTATTCCTCATGGTCTTTTCTCGCCTTAATTTCTTTCCGCTTTATTGCACAAGTTGAGCACTGTTTCCAGGATTGTCCGTTCATGTTATAGCTTTCATCCAATCATATTTAAGCTGTCACGTGTTGCCAGAACAGTCGTTTCAGAAGTTGCTCTTGTACATTTAAATCAACAGCAGCCGAAAGATTGTGTTTACCAAACAGAGTTTGCAACACCTACGTCAGCGTTTTGGCAGCTACTCTTCTCACAGCTTCCATGACGCTGGACGCGTTGAGTGTGTTGAACGCGTGACACGTTCATGTCCTCTGAATGGATAGCACTGATACTAGCCACATGAAGCTGAAACGATGATTTGAGTTCTTTTAACTGTTTGTTTTTAAACACAATAGCTGAAGAGCTTGATCTAGTCGCGGATATACTTGCAAAGCAATTTTCAAGAAGGACATTTCAAGAAAAGCTGGACGTTGTTAAGATAGTTATACTTGCTCCAAGCTTCAGATGGATTTATCCGCCACATTTCCTCCATGAACTACGTGAGTAAATGCATTTTTTTCTAAATAATGTTGCACTTTATGAGATCAATAGTGGTGCTTGTGTGTGTGTGTTTGTGCGCATAGTATGAGATCAACTGAGACTCAAAATAAGTGAATTTCTGTGCCTGAATCACTGTCACTGCATGACAACTATCTCTATAAACAACAGCCAAAGCACCCCCATGACAGAGCAGCAAGCAGGACAGAGTTCATTAAGATGAATAAACTCTTCCTCTTTCTGCCATGTCTCTGAAAGACACAAATAATCCAAATACTCTCTTGTGAAGAGATCATTTAGAGAAAAGGATTTATTTGCAATGGAGTGGGCACTCAACAGAATGATATGCAGCGCAAGGAAGGAATATGAGTAGACAGAGTGGTGTGTATAACTATATCTGTAACAAAATTCTTTGATTCGATCAGATACATATCAAGATTGGAAGTCATCTTGAGAGAAGATCTATTATTTGTGCTACATTCTACTGAAGATTGGGTCCTCAGAAGATTAAAAACTTTCATATTGGACCTTTATTAGAATATATATCATCGTCTGTACGCCATGGTAATACAGTCTTGCATCTCAATTCACATGAGAAATGTGAACACAGGCTGTTGCATTAAAGTTTTTTTTCTGACACATCAAGCATGACTCAGCATCTTAGTCTTAAATACTAAGTGACGAACAGATAAGTCATGAACTCTCAACGTCCTTTGTCCTGATCGCAACTCTTCGCACCAAGGGATTTTCTCTTCCTGCCCACCATAAGGGCACACTTTCTTTCCGACTCCTGCTGTTTAACTGTTTAACTCTCTGATGCTGTGAAGAACGGATGCAAGATCACTGTGGTGGCGGTTAACTATTAATAAGTGACATTGAGTGGTCAATAATAATAATGATGATGACCATAAATATTCCAGCTCGGGTCAACGAATGATTGACATTTACCCTCCAAATTATTCCAACATGCATCCATCGAACTTACAGGAATTATACTATAAAACACTTTATAAGAAAATCATTAGCCTCAAGAAGTGTGTTAGGGTTGAGCAGGTGATGTATGAGGATAGTGGTGACCTGTGCTGTAGGAGTTGAGGCTCCATGGTTCAATGAGAAGTCTTGTGAACCATGATGTTTGCTAATGGTATAGCTGGGTAAGAACAAAGTGAAGGAGATGTTTGATACAAGAAGAATGTGGATCATTAGAAAAAAGACAGAATGTTGTGTGAACTTACAGGGGTCTTCTGGGACGTGATGTAAGGTTATGAAAAATAAATACCAGAAGCAGTTAGAAGAGTAAGTAAGTAAGTAAGTAATATTTGTAGAGCGCTTTTCTAGACCAGGGTCACAAAGCGCTTAAACAATCAGAACAATATCCAATAAAATATATACTTAAAAGATCAAGATAACACCCAGAACAACACAGGAGTCTCAGAAAATCATGGAAAAGCCTGCTGAGTGTTAGTCAAGGATGCTCAGCTTTTCAATGGGAGTAATTTAGCAACTAGATTAGATGGATGACAAGAGGACTTGAAGAGAACTTTGTCAAAACCCCCAATGGGATATTTATGAAACAAGGAAGATGGAAAGAAGCAAATGGAGATTGTATTTATTATCACTTGTTCAACCATCACCGAAAAAAACACATTTTCTTGATGACCCAATTTACAAAACAGAAAATGTCTAATCTCTTAACCTTTTACGTTTTGTTCTGCAGTAAATGACACCAATCTGTCAGGGCTTTAGAACGAAAAAAGACATCTGTTTTTTTGTTTGAGTAAGCTATTCTGTCTAGTTGGTGACTATTTACTTTTCCTTCAGGAATTACTTACACCTTTTTTTTTCCAAAGAGACGTCAGGATATGAGATTAGCTATCATAACAAGTAGCACAAAAAAATAGACAGCATAGATGTTAGTCTTTGTTTCAAGGTAAATCTGAGTAGATAGTAAATATTAAATATTTAAACGACAATATGTTACATTTTGACGTTAATGTTTTTGGGGATTTTTTTCTTTAACCCTTTGAAATCAGGCCACAGGGTCACCTTGACCCTGAGATAACCAAAGGGTTAATGTTTTGATTAATAAAAATCGAAAACTGAGAATTGATGACGTTGCATTTACACTCGTTAGTAAGTAAGTAAGTAAGTAAGTAATATTTATTTATATAGCGCTTTTCGAGACCAGGGTCACAAAGCGCTTAAACAATCAAAACAATACTCAAAAAAGTACATACTTTAAAGATCAAGATAATACTGAGAACAACACAGGAGTTCGAGAAATTCAAGGAAAAGCCTGAACAAATAGAAACGTCTTAAGATGTTTCTTAAAGGAGTCAGTAGACTCCATCAAGCGCAAAGAGAGAGGAAGATCGTTCCAAAGCTTAGGAGCAACAGCCTGAAAAGATTTCTCTCCTCTGGTCCTGAGCCGTGTGCGTGGAACCATAAGTAGATTCTGATCCACAGACCTCAGAGCCCGAGCTGGGGTGTAAGGCTGGATCAGATCAGTGATGTAAGGAGGAGCCTGACCATGAATAGCTCTGAAAGTAAGAACCAGAATTTTAAAGTTGATCCTGAAAGAAACTGGAAGCCAGTGAAGAGTTTTAAGGACCGGAGAGATGTGAGTTCTTCTACTTGAGCGGGTCAGAATTCTCGCTGCAGAGTTCTGAATCAACTGCAGACGAGACAGATCCTTCTTGTTAAGACATGAAAACAAACTGTTGCAATAGTCCAGACGAGAAGAAACAAACGCATGGATTACAAGCTCCAGATCATGTTCCGACAACATTTTCCTAAGTTTAGAGATTTTTCTCAGTTGAAGGAAACAGTTTCTGGTCAGTTTTCTGCAATGTCGAACAAGAGACATGTCTTTATCAAATACAACACCCAGGTTTCTCAGGCTCAGTTTGACAGACTGACCTAAGTCACCCAAGTACTGACTCAACCCTGGAATCTTATCATCAGGAGCAATCACCAATGTTTCAGTTTTGTCCACATTTAGCTGTAGAGTGTTTTCACTCAGCCATTGTTTGATTACAAATAATTCTGCAGTTTATTTTATTTTTTAAATGCTGTTTTTACCCATCAGTACAGTTTACTGTACTTTCTTCATCACCAATCTGTTTTCTCAGACTGGAGGGTTGACAAAAAATGTTCTACTGTATAACAGCTCTTAAAGATCTAAAAGAGAGATGTGTTCTGTTTGTTTTTCATCAGATAGATTAAAAGGAAGAATTAACCACGTCCAGCTGTGTCCAGCACCTTCACATTAATCTTTGAATACGATGGGGAGGGAATAGAAAGGAGAGACGGCCATCATTCTGTTAACCAAGAAAATTAAGCCTCCTCTTTTTCTCTTGGCTCGCAAGGAACATTTTAAATAATTGATAATTTTGCAGCAGCGTGAAGCTTCAAATATCAAAGAGTGTTTGATTTTGATTGGCGAATGCATGTGACTGTTCAAATATGTTGAGAGGATGATTAAACAGTAGTTCCTGCTGTGATCTACAACTCACTAGAGAGACTCGCGATACCGTCCCTCATTAGATCTTTAATAGTCTTCAAAATCTAGTCAATTCATTTCTATATATTCAATAAATAATATAATTAATTTAAGAAAAAAACTGCTGTAATAAAAATTCTTAAAAAGGATTGTCTACTTTGTTTAAATGTACAGTTTGTGTGTAGAGTTTGCAATGATGTCATCTTTAATGGACTGGACGATCATCATTCACTCTTAGATAGTGATGTGTTGATAAGGCCTCATAAAACAGCTGATGAGGTATCATGATACAGTTTCTTCATTTCGAAAGACCACTAGATGTTAATAATAATGATATGAGGTTTCATCAAATTAGTAGAAGAGCCAAAGAGTGCCATCTAGTGGTCTTTCAAAATGAAGACACTGTATCATGATACTTCATCAGCTGTTTTATAAGGCCTTATCAACCTACCAGTGCTATACAATGAGGATATAAAGCTTTGGTCGTAATTTTCTTTTGTTTTTTTTATTAAGTGACTATTTTGTTTTGCAAATTTAAAAGAGAGAGGGAAAACTTGATTAATTCTTCAATCTTGTGTATTCTTTACCATGGTGCTTCTTCTGAGAACTGAGAATCAAAAAAAGTTAGTGGCCTCTGGCCTTGATTCTCCATCCACTTAGCTTTCAATTTTTATTTACAGATTCCTCTGAAAGGTTATTTGGAAGATATCTTCAATATGTATCTTCACAGTGTCGGGAGAGACTCTGATTTCCCTTGACCAAAAAATGCATTCAATAATTCTTAAAAATATACACAATTTCTTCAAAAACCAAGATGCTCTTCTCAAGTGTGCTCCTGCATCTTTATATTAAGAAACTTAAAGCCTTTTCCATCTGCTTCTCAGGTAAAGCATTAAGAACACATTTGAATCTAGTGGCGAAAAAAGCCTTTGATACCAACACTGACTAGTTAAATCATTCTCCAGATAAATCTCCTCTGCTGTGTAGTAGTGTCTGGCGAATTTAGATAGTTTGAAACATTTGGAGCACTACTAATCCTCACATCCTGTGACCCTGAATGGTGTTTCTAAAGTTTAAGTTTTGAATTAAAGAGACTAAGAACTGTAAATCTTCAGTAAAGCTTTGAATGGCTCTCTCTCTGAGGAGATAAGAAAGAGAAGTCTGAAATCAGCTGTTTGATAAGGTATTAAAGGTATTGTATTACAAAGGGATACGATATGTATCATGATACAAGGAAAACTATATCTTATATAATGCGATATCAACAGCAATAAGAACAGGGATATATTTGTAGTATTGTCCCAGCACTTGACTCTATCCTGTATTTACAGAACACATGACTCTTGTCAAAGTCATTAATACTTTAATTTGTTTTGAACCAAAAATATGTCCAAACATCAAGCTTGAAAGCTTCTGGAGTAGACTGTATCCTCTCGTCCTTAATCATCGAAGGGACCTCTGATTTTGTTGTTCTTTTAGCTGTAAAGGATGAATGACTGCTGCCATCTAGCAATTTTAAGACAAAAGATTCATAAAACAAGAGCAAGAGCAAAGAGCAATAAAAAGAAAGCGCATTATGACACAATCAAAATCTAAAGATAAAGAACATAGATAAAAGAAAAATAACAAAGAAAAAGGATACAAAGATTAAAAATAGAATATCATCTTTTCAGTTTCAGTTTTAGTTTATTTAAAAGGACAATATGTAGTTACATTAAAAAGATGGCTGCACCAGATTTAGCACAATGCTACTTTCCATTTGTAGTCCAGTTTACATAATACATCACATACAAAATAAAGCAAAAACACAATAATATACAAAAACACAGTACAATCTAATAAGGTCATCTGATGGCCAAATACCTATCTGCTACTATTAGTGTGAGCAGGACTGGTGGTCTAAAAGCCAGTCTTTGTATTTATATAGCTGAACAAATAAAGCTGTTTTCAAGTATGTTGCAATGGTGGTAACGCCAAGGTTTTTGATCAAGGATTTTTAAGGCCTGGCTGTGCAAAGATAAAGCGAGTTTAAAATTGTGGGTTTCGCTTGGGACCATGATGACAATCAGTACAAAAAATGTGAAATTATCATTGCATTAAAATAACATTTTGATGCTCCTGATAAGGAGCTCCTGATGTGTTGAAAGTTAGCAATGTTAAATTTCTGCACATTCCACCAAAATACATTTTTGGTTTTGAGTCAGGGTTCCAAATGACTTTAGTGTGGTTTACAGTCTGTAGCAGTTATGTTTCATGTTGTCTGTTTATTACCTTGGGAGTTGAAAGTTTATCCAATGATAAGGAGCTCCTGATGTGTTGAAAGTTAGCAATGTTAAATTTCTGCACATTGCAGACCTTTTTCACATGTTTTTTTTTTAATTAAGTGTAGGGTCTAAAATGACACCCAAGTATTTCACTTCCTCTAATGTTTTGATTGTGAAATTATCCACATAGATATTTGGACACTTTGGATTTGTCTGTTCTTGAAAAACATTAAGAACGTTTTGTCCTTGTTCAGTGCAAGGCAGGACCTGTCAAGCCACTCACTTTCTTTCTTCATTGCTGTAGAGGGCCTAGCTGCTACAGAATTTGCGTTGTCCTGTGTGTAAAGAAGACCGTATCATCAGCGTACATCAAGACCTACACATCGTCACAGATGGAGGGTAGATCGTTGATGTACAAGCTGAATAGTAACGGCACTAGAATAGAATCTTGTGAGACACCCGTTGTACAGGGTTTGAAAGGTGACGTTCAAAAGGTTATCGAGGTATGACTAAAACCAACTGATAGAGTTTGCAGAAAGATTGAAATTAAACACGTTTTTTCAGCAGCACTGAGTGGTTGACGGTGTCAAATACCAAACGAAGCTAGAGGAACACGGCCCAAACCACCCCTCCCTTGTCCAACTTGGATTTGATGACCTCAAGAAAGTAACAGCTGTGTCAGTGGAATGTTTTGACCGGAAGCTGAATTGCATAGGATGCAACATGTTTCTGTTATCAAGGTGCTCAATCAACTGTTCAGCTACAACCTTTTCAATGACTTTAGAGACAGCTGGGAGTATGCTGATGGGTCTGTAGTTCTTAATATCTTCTCTGTTTCCTGATTTGAAAATAGGTGTTACAATTGCAGTTTTAAAAGCAGACGGAACCACACATCAATCAATGAATGATGGATTATGTGTGTGATGGGTGCTACAGCAACATTTTGTATTTCTTTAGGAAACACGAATCTAGTCCCCATGAGTCTTTGGCTCTGGAATTTGAGAGTGATGAGATCATTTTTTTCACCCTGTCCTCACTCACAGATTCAAAGGGGGAGGATGTAATGGCCAAAGGCGTCCAGTGGCATTGAAGGCAGCTTTAGGTTTGAGTGGCTGCTCAGTTGTGTAATTGACTTGATAAAAAAGTCACTGAAGAGATTGGCAACTTTTGAGCTGTCTTTGACAGTGGCTTGAGTTCCAGGAGAAGACATACTATTAATAGAATTTATGTTAAGTTCTATAGCTTTATTTCTAGTCCGTTCCTTTCCCGATAATTTGTCAGTTGACTTCCATTTCATTTTACTGTTTCCTTTAGCTTGTTTTATTATTTCTAAGAAAAAGTCTGCTTTAGCTTTTCTCAGCTGCCCAGTGACTTTATATCAGGCTTTTGAAAATCAGCCGATCAGTCCGCAACCTAGATTTGAAATACTTTTTTAGGGCAGCATCTCTTTCCTTCATTTAAAGCCTTTAAAGGATTTTTTGCTTTTGAAGTTTTGCAAAAAACTGTGTTTTGGTGAATTTAATGTCACACTTTGGAATAAATTAAATATAGATCTTTTCTCTATTTAGATTTCTGTATTGAGTTTTTGAAAGTTGCCTTGAGACCAGGGTTAAATTGTGGTCTGACAACCCAGTAACTTAATTGTAGGTTTTACTAACATTATCACAATTGAAAGAAAAAAAAAGAAGAAATGGTGTTCATCAAAACATAATGAATTCTACCAGGACTGGCAGGATAAGTTAAAAATATACAAGGCATCTCTTCGGAAAGCCAGAGCCAGCTACTACTCATCACTTATAGAAGCAAATAAGAATAACCCCAAGTTCTTATTTAGTACTGTAGCCAGGCTGACACGGAGCCATCAGTCCATTGAGCAGTCCATCCCTTCTCATCTTAGTAGCAGTGACTTCATGAACTTTTTTAATGAAAAAATTGTAACTATTAGAGGAAAGATTCAAGACCTGCTAGATTCTTCTAATACAACCAGTGCAGCCTCACCGGACACAGACACTATGACTGATACATATTTTGACTCCTTTCTACCAGTGAGTCCTCGACAGCTGTCCCAGGTTGTTTCCTCCTCAAAGTCCACAACATGTCTTCTCGATCCTATTCCCACATGGCTACTTAAAGAACTGTTCCCCTTACTTAGCACTTTCATACTTGACATTATTAACTTGTCAATAACATCAGGCTATGTGCCTCAGATTTTTAAAGTTGCAGTAATTAAACCTCTGCTTAAAAAACCCACTCTCGATCCAGAGGTCCTCACTAACTATAGGCCTATCTCTAATCTAGTCTTCATTTCAAAACTTCTGGAGAAAGTGGTAACAAGTCAGCTCTGTGATTATCTCCAGGACAATGATCAATTTGAGGTGTTTCAGTCTGGTTTTAGGGAACACCACAGCACAGAGACCACCCTGGTAAAAGTAAATAACGACCTACTGATGGCCTCTGATCAGGGCCATGTTTCAGTTCTTGTTCTTCTAGATCTCAGTGCTGCATTTGACACTGTCGACCACCAAATCCTTCTACAGAGGCTAGAAAACCATATAGGCATTCGTGGAACTGCTCTTAACTGGTTTAAATATTACCTGTCGGATAGAACGCACTATGTACATGTCAACCACCTCTCATCGACACACACTAAGGTCAGCTTTGGTGTCCCACAAGGTTCTGTTCTTGGTCCAATACTATTCACAATCTATATGCTCCCACAAGGGGACTTCATTAGAAGACACTCTATAAACTTTCACTGTTATGCTGATGACACCCAACTTTACTTGTCCATGAAGCCAGATGAAAGAAATCAGCTAACTGTGTTACAGTATTACAGATATCAAGTCATGGATGACCAAAAACTTCCTCCTACTGAACTCGGAAAAGACTGAGGTTTTACTAATTGGTCCGCAACATCTCAGACAATCATTAACTAATGATCTAGCTTTACAAAATGGACTTGCTCCTGCTACTAGCACCACTGTAAAGAATCTGGGTGTATGCTTTGACGAGGACTTATCATTTAACTCACACATAAAACAAATCTCACGGACTGCTTACTTCCACCTTCGTAACATTTCAAAAATCAGGCACTTCCTTCCTTTAGATGCTGCTGAGAAGCTCATCCATGCTTTTGTAACCTCCAGGCTGGACTATTGTAACTCTCTTCTCTCAGGATGTTCTAAAAAATCTCTCAGAACTCTTCAGCTCATTCAGAACTCTGCAGCTCGTGTCCTGACTAAGACTAAGAGGCGCGAACACATTTCCCCTGTACTGTCTTCCCTACATTGGCTTCCTGTAGAATTTAGAATACAATTTAAAATCCTTCTCCTAACCTATAAAGCCTTACATGGTCTAGCACCAACATACATTAAAGATTTAATCCAAACTTACCAACCCTCAAGGACCTCACGATCCTTAAACTCTGATCTATTAGTTATACCACAAATCTCTAAATGTAGATTCGGAGCCAGGGCCTTCAATTTTCAAGCCCCTCTGCTGTGGAACAAACTACCGGCTTCAGTCCGGAGGGCAGACACCCTCTCTATGTTTAAAAACAATCTTAAAACCTTACTTTTCGATAAAGCCTATAACTAACTTGACTGTTTATCTTTAGCTGTTATAACTAACAAAACTGTTTATCTTAGCTGCTATAGGCTGAGAATGCTGGAGGAGTTTTAGACACCAAGCTCTGTATATCCTTCTTTTCTCGCCGGGGCCGTTCTGGCTTGGCCGATTCGGGTGTGAGGGGCCCGGCGGGTGGGGCCTGTGGGGCCTTGGGCCTGGTGGCTGGTGCCGCGATGGCCCCGTGTGCCGGCGTGGGGGTGGCCCGCTTCCGGGGGGTCTTTGGTGGTGTGCGGGGGTTGGTGCTGGCGGGGGTGGTTGGGGCGGTGGACGGGGGGTTGCGTTGGGGGCGGTGCTGGGGCTGGGGGGTTGCTGGTCCGGCTGACGGGGTTGGCGGGTGAACCGTTAGGGGTGGGGCTGGGGCTGGCCGGGTGTTCTGGATGGCCATCCGGCCCCGATGGCTTCACCTGGTGGTCTGTGGTGGGGGGCTGTGGGGGCCTGTCTTGGGGTGGGTGTCTGCTGCAGCGGTGGCTGTGGTCCTCTACCCGCCCTGTGTGGCATGTGCTGTGGTCGGGGAGTCTGTCGCCCTTAGTCCTGGGGGTGCGTGGCCGGGTTGGTCGGTCTTTCGGGGGCTTCCCGGGTGGGGGGGGCCACACTGGGCGGGGCCATGTTGGGGGGACGGCGGAGGCATTGGGCGGACCCATGTTACTGTAGAGACCATGTACCGCCCATGCAAGTGATGCTGTCCCCCTGGGTGCTGCATGGTGGGTGGGGGCGGGGGCTGGGGGTCAGTACGTGTGATGGGCGGGGCCTTTGCACCTTAGAGACCGTGGACCGCCCATGAAATACTGCTGGCCCCCAAACTTCCCTCATGACATGGGGGAGGTGGGCTGTGGCAGTTGGGGACGGTCTACAGTTCAAAGATTGGGGGCCGTTCCCGGACGGCTGCAGCCCCATTGCCCCCGCCCTGCCCGCACAACCGTGGCCCCCCTATGACCCGGGGGACCTGGGCCAGTGCCTGGCCATTGCTCCCCCGGGCTCATGCGGTGGCACTCGACCCGGCTACTGGCCGTGTCCGCAGGGTATTGGGGGGGGCTCCGCCGCCACTGCTGTGGTGGATCCCTATCTCCTTGACTCGGTCCCCTGCTATGGACTTGGTGGCAGCCTGACGGTCTGGGGGTCCTCCGTGGCCCGGCCTGGCCCCGGGGCTCTATCCCCTGACTGGTTCTTCTGGCTGCCCCTCTGCCCCGGTGCCTGCGCCTGGTGCCTCCCCCTCTCTGCTTCCTCGGTCGTCCTCGCCTGTGCTTGCCCTCTCGCGCCCCAGGTGGTGGTCCGCATTCTCGCTGGTATGTGCCCTCTGGCCTGGCTATTTCAACCTCCCCCCCCCCCTCTCCCCTCTATATATCTTCACCCGTCACCGGAGTCTGTATACCTGTGTATTGTATACATTTGTCCCAAACCCACACCTTTTTATTTCTCTCCCGGAGCCCCAGGGATCCACCTCCAGAGCTGCTGCTGATCCAGGGATCCACCTCCAGAGCTGCTGCTGATCCAGGGATCCACCTCCAGAGCTGCTGCTGATCCAGGATCTTCACCACGTCATCAGATCCCGAGTTCTCTCCAGCACCCCCATGGACCCTCCTACACTCTCCTCTTCTCTCTCACTATATCCTCCCTCACTCCTCTCCTTATCCATCTGTCTACCCCCCCATCCTTCCTCCCAGCCGGTCAAAGCGGCAGGCCGTCAACAATGAGTCTGGTTCCGCTCGAGGTTTCTGCCTTCTAAAAGGAAGTTTTTCCTCGCCATTGCTCACTGTACAGCTCACTGTACAGTGTTTTGTTTCTTGCTCTTTGTTGAATTGCTGGGATCTATTTTTCCCTAATCAACTGTAGTCGTATTTCAACTGTATAGTGTGTTGAGATAACTTTGTTATGATAAGACACTTTAAATAAAATTTAATTTAATTTAATTGAATAGATGTGAAAGCATTTGATAGTAGATGTGAGGGGGTTTGATAGTAGATGTGAGAGAGTTTGATGGTAGATGTGAGAGAGTTTGATAGTAGATGTGAAAGCATTTGATAGTAGATGTGAGAGGGTTTAATAGTAGTTGTGAGAGAGTTTGATGGTAGATGTGAGTGAGTTTGATAGTAGATATGTGCGAGTTTGATCGAAGGTTTGAGAGAAAAACTGAATTTTGTCCCCTCATATGAAACAGCTCATGAGGTATCATGATACATGACACTGTATCATGATACCTCATCCACTGTGTCATGAGGCCTCATTAATTCATTTCGGCATCAAAAATTCATAGATTTTGAAGTGTAAGAAATATATATCTAGCACTACGACATAAGTTAGGACACTACAAGTCAAATAACGCTCCACCAACCTCCACCCACCTTGATTAACAACACATTTTTGGAAAAGAACGCTCTTTGAGTGTCAGCTATCCGGCAAATAAATCTCTCTCTAACAAACAGCTATATGGATTGAAAAAGACTGTGATGAAAGTCCAAATTGGATTTTAAGCCTCTGAAAGAAGCTTTTGTTTTCCAAAGTCAATGCAAATATTTCACTCAATTTAATTTTTCATTTTCATTTTTAAACAATTTCCAGAAGGTTAAATAAAGTGAAGGATCTTCAAAGACTACCAAGTGAAACTGAGTTTGACCCTCAAGCCTCTCCGGCTTCTACCGGCACAACCTTTATCACAATCTCCGCTCTGAGAGTTTTTTATTGACCAACAGAAGGCTTCTACTTATATTCATACTATTCGAAGTTCAGAGTACAACCTAGCCAGCCTAGTTTCATCTTGCAATTTTCACACAAGCTTGTTTGTTTGGTGTTTAAAGCTCGCATTGTGTATGAGAAAATGAGGACAGTAAAAGGCTTCTATTGCTTCAGTGTGGACAAGAAAGCGCTTTGTTTGAGTTTCTGTCTCTTTTGCGAGCTTTTTCTCACGGCTCCGGTAATTGTATGCTTTCTCCTCATTTGCACAATTGTTAGAAAATCTATCAGCAACACTACAACGAAAGAGTTTTTGGTTTATGAAGAGCGAGCTGTGATGGACAGATGTGAAGAATGGATTTGAATACTTCGTGATCAGTATGAACCGCTTTCCTTTTTTTTGTCAAATTCTTCTGTAAACTTGAGATAGACTTTGGGAAAAAGTTTGAATGAGACATATTTTACACACCCTGAACACGTTTTATCTACATTCTAGCAATGGGGGCCATTCCACTGAATGTTTCTTCACAAGCTCTAAAACACTGTTTTAAACAAGCCAGTTTTTTTGACCTGACATTGACGTTTTAACACTTCCAGGATGTTTCATCTCTTCTGCTGCCAAAAAGGATTGTAGCTCCAATAAAAGAAATGTAATCATAGAATTTCAATCAAATGCTTTTTGACTATCAAACAATTTGCAACTATAATCAAACAATTTTCAAGAATATATTATTTTATATTTATAGTAGTTCTGTACTTTTGGAAACCTTTTATATTGCATTTTGCACCATTTTGCCTTTAGTCTGACGTGTGATTTACAAGCATTAGTGCAGCAGTCAAAGCCATCTTGCTTTTTTTGTGACACAGCTTTTTAAAATCCGATCAAACAAATATGCGCCACTAGACGGACTCTGGACGTGTCTGGTGTGCTGAACCTTTAAGCCAAAAACTGACACCCGCAGTAGATAAGTGATTCAGAATAAATGGAGAAGACCTGTTTATATTATTAAAATGTTGATGTGCCACGCTCTTTCATTCCAGGCTTCTTTGATTCCTGCACTTCTCTGATAACCAAGTCCTTGATCAAACCCTCAGAGATGATAAAGGGGTGAATGTAAATCTCACAAATACCTTTTTAAACACTTTGTTTCTTTTATAAATACTTGACACATCCGACACGAGTGAGTCAAACGCCTGTGGTACGAGTGATAAATAAATACGAGAGTCGTGATAAGAACAACCTGTGGCGTGTTTGTGTCCCCGAGACTCATGGCGGTATTTGGGTCACAGCAGGTTTCTGTCTCGGCTTAAGGTGCTGATAAGATTTGTGAAAGTTTCCGTAAACATGGTTTCAGTGTTTACTGATGTGGCGCTGTAATCTTGGCCGGGCAGGTCAGAGTCACCGAGGGACTGTTTTTACAGCCTGACTGATAAACTGTGCAGTCCCAGGGTTTGATGGAGGAGTGAAGAACGAGGAGGATGACGCGAGACCTTCAAGCATAATACTGCTGCATCAACAAGGGAAGATCTGGAACTCATCTCGGCTCAATTGGCATCGATTTAATCACAATGTTCTTTTTCTCTAAACTTCTTCTTTTCAAAGCGATGCTTCCTGTTGACTATCAGCTACTGAAGGTCTTTTTTACAACCTTAAGCACTTTATCGTTCCACTTCCACTTCCATCCTTGAACTGAAGACATTTAGACTGATGCCGACCTTCCTCTTCTCCTTACTCAACCGTAAGACACAAATCATCTTCGGCTCCTGACCCTCATTAATTGACTCCCATCTATCTGTTGAGTTCCATCCGTGGATCAATAATGCAGTCGATCACTGGTGTCAACTTTAAGGCCAGCGGGGCACATCTGACGCAGACGTTATTCAACAGTTGTCATTTGTAACCTCATTTGTAACCTTTTAAATTGAATATAAACATGTTGGTTCAGAAGTGGTCTGTGTACCATCTGTTCGATTCTATTATTTTCCATTTAGAAACTCTTTCTTTTTTCACTGTGTAGGATTTTAGATTTTAGAACAGTAGGCTTTTCCAATGAAAATACAGCCATGTCATTTATTTAGTGTTCCATTATCGATTTTTTTTCTCCCAGAAAAAAGCAAAAAATCAAATGTGTCCTAAACTGCAGTCTTTGAACATCTACAGTACAATAAAGTGAATGAGAAGAAAGCTAAAATACTGCTTCCTGTTCACCTTCATGTTGAAAAAACCTCTTTTGTCTGACAGTCTTTGTCGTAAGGCTCAAAGTATAGTACATTTTCAGTTCAGTTGGCCAATGTTTTGTTATTCATTGTCACTGCCCTTTGCCTGCTCTTTTTGTTGGACCTTCTTTTCCGGTTTCCTGCCTCTGCATTTGAATTTGAGTCCTGAGAATATTCATTTAATGTTGAATTTATCTCCTGTGTTGTCTCTGGTTCAAGGTGAACGATCTCTCTGGCTTCCATAGATACATGTGCAGTGGCGGAGGTTGATCACCTTGACCCAGAGACAACACAAGGGATACCACAAACACATTTGTTTTCTTGCCTCCCTGTTACCTTGAGATAACAAAATGTTTAAAAGGCTATACATTTAAAAAAAAAACAAAAAAAACATTTAATTTAAAAAATGTATTTTTGAATTATTGGAATAAGAATATCAAGCTTAATTACATATAATAAAAAAATATTAATTAAAAAAAACTTTCCAAATATAAATAATAAAATGATATTATTCAATACAATGTTAATAACCTTTCAATTTTATAACATTGTTTAAATCAACTATATTAGTCGAACAGTCGCAGATTTGTGACGGTCAATCGTCCGACAAGAAGGTCCTCAAGTCTTCCGCGTGTCATGATCTGCCCTGGAATCCAGAATGATGGGCGACATCACTGAGCCAGTAAAGAGTCCTGCTGTCCAGCCTCAATCTCTGTCAGTAAATCCACACAGAAGAACAAACAGAACGAGTCAGGGGTTTGGGCAGCTCAGGGATTACTGGGACTGTAAAGCAGCTGGTGTGTCACTTCCATTTTCATTATGTGTCTGCTTAGTCATCAGGGGTTTAATCCTCGGATGAAGGAGCAGCATCAGGAAAAATGTTTAGCAACATTTAAAGGGTGAAGGATGCCTGGTGTCCAGGTCTGATGCAAACCCTTATTCCCTCAGTTCTCTTTGGCCTTAAATCCTGGTGAAAAGTGATGCAGACTCACTGGTCCTTTTGCTATGTACTAGATGAACTGAGGGAGGGTCCTGATGTGCTAAAGCAGGGGTTTTCAAAGTGGGGGTCGAGGCTGGAGGCGCCTCAAAAAATGGGAAAGGAAGGGAAGAATGGAATTTAATATAATATAAAATAAACTCTTTTGCCCTGAACATACAACAGACCCTGATTATATCTTCAGATTCTTAGGTTTATGATTGTGTCTTTCGACGCTCTTTGTACAGCTCTTACTTAAGAACGAAGATTACAAACCTATTAATAAGGTTTATTTCTCTGGTTTTGATGACTCAAGTATTGTTTTTAAAAAAAACAACCATTTTCTCTAAGAATTGGGAGGTATTCTTATGTAAAATTTGAGAGCTGGGGTAGTTGTGGCATGTTGTTGCACGAGCGCTCACTTGATCATTATTATACAACATTGTTAGGGGTTTTTGTGTTCCGATGAACTCAAATCTAATAAGTCTATTTTGAAGTAGAGATTTTGATAAAATATATATTGATATGGAGCCAGTATCCACTGCTTTGAAAAACCTCTTTAACGAGGTAAAAAGAAAGAAGCAGCCCCGTTTTCGGCGACTTGGATGTGGGCTCTTCGTGTGAGGTGTTGTTGACGTACTCCCCCGTCAACAGTGCATCATTGAGCTCGTCCTGCAACATAGGAAAGACATGAACAGCATCGCATTCTTTGGGCAAATGAGAAACAATACATCTTTAAATCATGCTTTTTATTTAGAATTTACTCATACTAATTCATGTAGACAAAATTAACCCCTTCCTATTTACTACCTAAGTCACAGAGATAGTCAAACACAGTCGTACCTTATTCTCGAGCTGTTTTCTACACCAAAAATTTAAACTAATTGAATGCAATCTGGACAGAGCTCCCTTCAGCAGTGTTGATCGACAGAACCGTGCAACAAGAATCACCAAACATGTAACAAACCTATTATCCAGCTAAGTATCTATCTAAGTCCTCCCCCTGAGGGACAAATAAAGAACCTTATTTATTTGTATTTAAAAAATGTTTTCTTCAATAACTTTATATCCAAATCTATTGTCAAATCATTTAATTAATCATAATACTCTTTGTATTAATTCTCTTAAATTTATTTATGAATAAATGTGTTCAATTATATGACATTATTAGCTACAAAAACATTCTAAGCTTTGTTTAATCATTATTATTCCTCTTAGATTTGGTTTCAAAGTCTATTGCTAGTGTAAATGAATATTATCAAAATAGAAAAAAGTGACTGTCAGAAGTGACCCTTTCTGCATCCGTTTTTTTTATATTATTATAAATATATTATATTATAATTATAATGATTCATTCTTTTATTTTATTTTCTTGTCCTTTGTTAGATATAGAACTCCACTAAAAGTTTGAGAACCTTATTTGCCATTATTAACCAATTTTTCATCTTTATATTGAAGTTCCCCAAAGAACTGTTAAACACTAGTATTTCAAATTGGTATTTATTTTAGGTTTATTCAGGTTCATTTTGTCATGTGGATGAAGACTAGTAATTTTCAATGCTTATGTAATTCAATTCCTTCAATATATTACACTTGCTAGTCCATATTTTAATTTAGAACTCAACTTGTTTATTTTCCATCAATCTCTTGCTTTAGTTCTTATTTTTTGATCAAGTTAGATTTAAGTTATATTTATCTTTAACAAAGGTAATTTAGAGACTGATATGATTCTATAGTTTCTAAATAGATTATTGCTTTCTTTCCTGAAGGCATAATTTATTATTATTATTATCTTTTTCTTACATTTTTTCAAGAGTAAATTCCTTTCCCTGCTTTATATTTTGTTTAATGTTTATAGTTGTCTTAGAATGTTAGAAGCAGCTTTAGAAACATATTTCCATTTTTTATTTAACTTTTTCAATAAATCAATTTAATTTCAAGTTTCACTTTTCATATTTGTGTATTGTATCATTGGCCGTATTGATGTAAATAAAATTATTCTATTTTAATTTATTAAAAAATACATGTTCTTAAATTGATTAATGATTAATTCTGAAAATGTGTTTTAATCATAACAAGATATTATCTGTTATTTGAAACTTCCTCAATGTTTGGATAACTTCCAGCCCATTTAATTGTCCTTTTAAATATATATATAAATATATAATACCAATATGTTCCTTCTTTTAGCATTAAGTAAAGTCTTATTAGTTTGAGGGAAGTTGGATTTTTCTCAAATCATGATTTCTTGTGTTTGGTAATTTACACATCTTAACTATTTCACCACATGTCCAAAGAGTAGTTTCCTTAAACTACATGTTTTCATACATATATTTAAAAGTATGCTAGTCAAGTTTTTATCTTTACCCATGTTGGCTCATGTTTCACCTTCTAACAAGGAGATCTTTTGATATATTTAAAAGTCTGCAGTGGACAGTGGCTTCTTATTTCTCCCTCACTGGAGGGCTTCTCAACACCACCTCTAACAGGATAAGATCAGAAGTTATGAGAAGGTCAGTTATGCATCTATTCAGGTGGTGATGAGGATAATTTGTTTGTCTCATGAGTTGTGTATTCCAAACTTTGTAGATCTGTGGATGTCAGTTAAAGTTTGTCATGTGTTTTATTTGAATAAACCTTGAAGTTAGCAGAGTTCAAATTATCAGTATGTTTTGACTTCATGGTGAAGAGGGAAACAGAGGCGGGGGTTTCGAGGGAATTCTTTCATTCTCTCTCACACACAGGGAGCAGTTTGTAACAATGACACTTTTTTATCTTATTCAATTTAAAATTTAAGACATCATGTTTTTGTTTGTTTATCTCTGAGATCATTGTGTTATTTGTAAGAATTGTGTGAATGTCTGAGAGTGTTGTGTGAGTTCAAATGTGTTTTATGAATGTAATGGTTAATTTTATCAGGTGTAAGTCATTCCTCTTTAATTATCTTCCCACAACAGAAATACAGTATCTATTCTAGATTACTATTTTGCTTATTCTTAACTAGTTCTCTTTAATTAATATTCACTTCAAGGAGATTTCCTCTTGGTCTATAGGTGTTTGGTTTATTCAACTAGAGAGAAGAATATCATATTTATTTCTCAGTGTTTCTTTTAATTTATCTCTTAATCTATTCTTTTTTGTTTGACCTTTCCTCTTACAGTATTTTAGTCTCTATTTTTACCATTTTCACTATTTAAGTCTAATTTCAAAGAACAATATATCATCAATTTCACTCACATCAAGATGGAATGGTTTAGTATAGTATAGTCTAGTCTCTATAGTATATTCTTTATTGTCTAGTCTCTATAGTCTAGTTTCTGGAGGTGACAAGTCAGCATCTCTAGACAGAGTGACTTATAATTAGTTAAAATAAAATTCTGCATCAGTTGATGACCACAAAAGTTTTGTTTAGTTTTCTTATGGCTGCTTTCATCATAGCTCTGAGTGGAGCAATCAGAGTATGGTTTTCTGGGATTAACTGTTTACTGTTACATTTTAGACTCAGGAAGTTATCATGTTTCTAACAGGCTAGATTTGTCTACTTTTTCGTCAAATCACAAACAACTTTGCATTTCTTAATCATTTGTCTCAGGGCCCTAGCTTCTCCACCAGCAACCAAAGCAAGAGCAACACGAGGGACAGAAGTGTCAGAGAGAGCATAGAGAACACCTTGTTCAGTAGTTAGTTCTGCAGCCACACCATCAGGACCCACAAAAAATGTCACCGCAGACAAGAGTCAAGTTCATGTTTGCGACCAGATCGTGCCATTTGTCGTCATCATCACGTTCATCATCATCCCAGACATAGTTGATAGTGCAGTGTGGGGGGTCCAAAGGTGGATCATAGGAATGAAGTCTCAAAAGTCTTTTCAAGATCAGGGAAATTAGATGTTCAATCACGTTGAACCAGTACAGCTGCCTCCCTCTCTGGAGCAGAAGTTCGTTCTTGGTGGAGAGTTGGGCGAGGTTGAGTTCTTGTTTGTACAGCTCAGAAAATTGCTTCAATCGTAGGTATCACCAATAGGGAACTGGACCAAAGTTCCTGGACTAAAAGCCAAAGATTCGCCATCGTTGACCAAAATTCTTTGTTTGTTTCCATACCCTCGTCCTCTTCTCCTGCCACACCCATGCACTCCAGCCAGTGACCTATAGGGAGCTATGATAGGACCCTAGAACTATCATCATCTCTATTTTAAGAGAAGCTCTTTCAAGTCTTTAAGTTGAATCCTAATTAGCTGTATCTGGAGCTCAATAAGAGCATTTTGTTGAACTGTTCTATTTATTATGAATTCTCAGAAATCATTGATGTGAGTAACCTACTCATAAGATTTACCATTAAATTTAAAAAACAGAGTAACGTTTCTTATTTTTCTTCCCTGTCAGGAGCAGGGACCTGTAGTAATAGTTACTTTTGTCTTGAAAGAGGAGGTCAATAAATGAATAGAACAAATTAATAATAATATTAATAATAATGCTAAAAATAATAATAGTAATAATAATAGGTAATGAAGCAATTATCAAAATAAACAATTAAATGAAAATATAAAAGAGGAAAAATCTAAATTAAGAACCAAAACTTTAATTAAACTTAAAATCCATTATAAAATCCGAGATAAATAAAACAAAAAAGTAAATTAAGATATTAATAATAAAAATGATAAAATTAAAATTAATGGAATAATTTGAAAATAAATGCAATTAGATCTAATCACATATATACTAATTAATTAAAAGTATTCAAGTCAAAACAATTGTCAATTAACAACTTATTATGTATTTATTATTATTTATTTAACTTCCTAATTAGTTGCATATATATATATAGCACAATTGACAAAGAGGAATAAGAGTGACTGTCTAAAGACCAAATACAACATATAACTTAATATTCCTCCAATAATTAAAAAATCCAAACCCCAATTTACTAAAAATAATAAAATAGTAAATTTATGACTAATTGTTAAAATAATAAAATGTATTTAAAGTAATAATTGAAAAACTAAGAAAACAGAATATTGCTGCAATTGATTCAATTAAATAATAATTAAATACCTACACCAATTGAGTCAGAGCAATAGTCAATTAGGAAGTAAACAAAGAGCAAACCAGCAGGGGGCAGCATAGCAAATACAACACCAAAGATCAGAAATTGAGAGTAGCAGAAGAGAAAACAGGAACTAGATATAACAAACGTACACACGTGCAAGCAGTCAATGACACACTTGTTTCAGATAAGCAGTATTAGCTTTAGACAAAACAACAAAGTTACACGCAATGTGACCAATTGTGAGTTGATCAATTGACAATGTGAAATAGGAAGAGAGGATGGTCAAGATCATTAATACGTGTGCCAAAAATCAATGTTAATTGTGTTATTGTTATTGAACACAGCAGAAGAAGGAGAAAATTGAAATGTGAGTTGTTTTTGTTTTTCTTCTTAAACCAATTATACCACTAATTAACTGTATATTTATATATACCTCAATTTAGAAATTACGAATTAAGAAACAGGAATAATAGTAAAATAACTATCGTCAACAAAGAATGTTTCTTAATAAAGAGAAAAGATAATTATATCGAACCCAATAGTGAATAGAATTCAAGATGAAGTAAGAATGTGTGTGCGTTAAGAGAAGACATGAATACAACGGGAGGGTCGGTGAGGAAAAGAAGGAAGTCTTAAAAGTTCAACCTCCAAGCGAAACCACTCCCCCCAACAAGGAAACTAGGATTTGGAGCTCAGTTGCCTTGCAGTAGCTGAAAAGACAACGTCTGCCAAGAAGCAGTGTTCTTATCAGCAAGAGATAGTGTCCAAAGACGAACCTGGACTCTCAGCTGAGTCACAGAAAGTCAGAGATCTCACACAAAAGAATGCTAATTTTACCAACGTTACTAAAGTACCGCAGCGAGAAAAAAATATTCAAAAGATAAAAATATACAGACACAGACAATTTAAACAAACAACATGTCATGACAATACGACGACAACAGTATTTTACCAAAACAGGTCAGAGAGACTATGCTACGTGGAACGAGACTCTTACCAGCCTGTCGTGTCTAAAGTGTTGAAGTCATAATGGTGGGAGCCTCTCGACCGCTCAATTAGCTTCCAAACACCCTGGATAGGAGCCTCTCAACTATTCCATTCTATTTCAACCCCTGTCGAACTAACTCTAAACTAATCACCAATGAGACTTTGTCCATCACCGTGATTGTTCGGAAAAATAACTAGCCCTAACTATACTGACAAATTTTTGTGGAGCCTCTCAACACAGAACACAATGAGATCTAACTGGCCTACACACCCACAGCTGGCAGAGTCTTCAGACCAGGATACTGGGAGAGCCTCTCAAATCCCACCTATCCCCAAATTTATGATAGCTACTTGGCTTACTGAAAAAGTATGTCTACCATAAACACCCATTGGCCAAGCATCCTAACTAGTATAGGATTCTGAAATTTAAAATGTCAGACGCCCCGTAGAGGGAGCCGGTTATACTCCACCCCTACTCAGAATTCCCAAGGGTTACCAGGTCGTGTAACTGTCTCCTCTGCCTATCAATTCAACTTAAATTCTAATCAACGTTTTTTTCCTTTTTTCAACGATGCTTCTTCTTCCTGGGACACGATAATGTCGTCTACACTTAAAACAACAACAAACAACAACTGACCATGCAATACCCCAAAAAACGAGCATCAGCTTGAGAAAGCACTAGAAATATATAATCTAAATTTGTGACAGAACCAGAGACTTACGTTTATTCTTCCAGGCAACTAAAACTAATATAAAATATATATATAATCTTTCCTAACCAAAAATATAAACTTAATTTTAGATTATAGATTATAAAATCTATGTAGAAAATAAGATAAAATCTTTCTCACCTGATTCTTGAAGTAAGGTATAGTGGCATGCCTGGTTGCCTGGAGAACAATCAGCTCAGAGTTCGTCTCAGAATCGAAAAGGCCTTCAAACCACCAGTCCACGCCAAGGGTCACGTGCACCAAGTTGTTAGGGTTTTTTGTGTTCCGATGAACCGACCCCTCCCCAGCCTCGTACGTGGTGGTGGAATGAAGGACAGACACATGGATGAGTTTAAGAAAAATGCTCGTTTAGTGAATTATGCAAAAGTCAGAGACAAACTTACGTGAACACGGGCGCTAGCAAGCAGAGAGATCTATCGCAGACGTCTTCGAATGCCAGAACGGAAAGATCAGACAAAATGGTGGATCTTTATAGTAGAATATTCAGGTTAACGCCTCTAGTAAAATGTGAATGTAGGATTGGTCAGTGAATGTAAACACTTGATTCTAAAATGGCCGTCGCACGTGATCGTAGTGGAAACTTACTGAAGGTTGTTGTTTTCTAGAATCTGTCTCTTCCCAGCGACTTGTGTCCTTCAGTGTGAATTCTCGAACAGGTTCACACTGACTTCTTGGAATCTGGGATTGTTTAGTCTTTCTGTGTGTATGAGGCTTTGTGACCTCGGCCTTAAATATGAAAGATTATCAGTTAATCAAGTGACTATTTGAAATGTGTGTTAAATCTAGATGATTGATTACAGTAAAGTTGTCATTTCCTTACAACATGAACCAGCTAAATCAGCACAATTAAAGCCTCGTGAAACATAAATTATAATTCATCAAAGGGATGAATGTTTTTATTTTCAAAACATCTGACTTCATTAAAAAGTTAGAATCACAGTATACGACTAGTCGTCTGATGTATGAGGTGCATTACAAAAATAAATGCAAAATTTGATTCTACTTCATCCTCACCATCAGGCAGCTCATAAAGCTTCTGTTCAGATTAATTCCAGTTCATGGATTTTTGTAGTAATGAAGTTCCATAAATCCTATTTGAGTGGTAACAATCTAGTGTTCTTGACATGAATTATTAATGAACTACTTATTTATGTGTTCAAATATTCTTCTTTGGTTATACAGAGCACACCGAAGCACACAAGAAACAGCTGATGAGGCATCATGATACAGTGTCTTCATTTTGAAAACTACTAGATGTCACTTTAAGTTTGAAAACAATGTGAGGTTTCATTGGAATAGCTCAGAGCCAAAGATTATGAGAGTGGCGCCCAGAGTTCTTGTGAAATAAAGGCACTGTATCATGATAACTCATCGTTAGTTCTTACGTCCTCCAAAAGAAAAAAAAATGTATGAACTGAAAATTTATGTCAACTGATAAATGAAATATACGATTGAAAATATTGTTTCTGACTCCACCTCCTGTCAGAACAGGGAAATCGCATTTTGTTTCTAATTTTCTGTTAGTAAATTTGTTACATGGTAAAGAGCATTGTTAAAATAATGGTTTGAGAGTTCTGCCTAAATCACACCTGGAAAATGTGGAAAATAAAAGGCAAAATGTTACATATACTTGCTTTAATAAGAAATACAGGAACTGTGACACCAGTTGTGTTAAAGACCAGGAGGATGAGACCCACTTCAAACACAGAGCAAATGGATGAAGAGATGATCGAGTACAATTATTATGACTCACCTTTTTCCTGCAGGGTTACTGCGCTGTTTTAGTTTTGAGTTTTTTCAGGTAAACTTCAGCAAACTTTCAAGAGACTTAGCGCTTGGAATGGATCCCAAGCCTCAGTGGAGATGTGGTCTTGGGTCTGCAGCTGGCCGATGTGCCCGAAACACTTTAAAGCTTTAAATGCAAATTCAAAGCTAACAAGATCCCAAGATACACAATCTTCTTGCTTGAGTTGTGGAGAAGAGCCGTACATCTGCTTCCTGCTGGGAATCTTACCCCTGCTGCTCTAACTTAAGAGGTCATGACAAGCGAATCAGCATTAAAACACAGAGAAAGGCCAAGAGCTTTCGGGAGCTTCTCTTACCGTCGCTGGTTCCAGCTATGAAACAACACTGAATATCTTGAATCCATTTGAAGACGCCTGAAGGTACGGAACCTCATTTCATATCCCATGTTTCATTAATTCACAAACAGCTGGAATAAAATGCTGCATTCTGCCACTGAAACCTTGGTCCGAATCTGCCAATCATTCCGTGAAAATTTAGAGATTTATGACATAAAAATGAAGATATTTATCACTGTCTCAGGTCAGCCAGAGTGTGGAAAGCAGGAATTGAGGTCAGTGAACATTCAAGGCAACATCCATTATGGCTTGGCCTCCAGTTTTGCTGTTTAATGATACAAAAAGTGTTCCTGGAAAAGAATGATGACAAGTTAAACTGCTGACGTTTGTCTCCTCCTGCCTACACTGTGAAAGAGGGCAACTAATATCCCATAATGAGCACATTTGTTTCGCAGAATTTTCATGAAACACAATGACGACAAAACTAATTTCTCCAATTTCAAATCCAGACCGCCTTTCTTATTGCCAGGATGAAGACGGAGAGAACCATCATTTTCTTAGACGGATACATGCAGCTGCGCGCAGCCCTTCCAGCACATTTTAAGGACCTGATGTTATATTTTTATCTTCAAAAAGTTAAGACAAAAGAACACAGCAATATCACGTCCTGCTGGTGGAAGTTAAAATTGAAGGAAGAAATGCATCTGTTCAAGACTCTTTTCTTATATATCATTCTTTTAATTAGTCAGATTAAATCATATAATTGGAAAAAAAACTCAAGTTAAAGGCTTTTCCCAGTATTATAGGTGAGATGAAAGTCACATATTAGATTCATAAGTTTATCTATCTTTCTATCTATCTATCCATCCATCTATCTATCCATCTATCTACCTATATATCTAGTTACAGAACCTTATTTATTCATCCCTTTTTAATCTCTCAATTATAAATATTTAATTTATCTAAACCTATATTTGAAGATGCTTTTTAAGGTGAAATATACACCTTAGGACATGTGTTGGGCACAGACATTAAAAAATAATCTATTCAGATGATACAGCTTGAATAATTGTACTTACTTTAACAATAAGGAACTGAATTTAATTATTAATTAAAATCCAACAATGAGGAAGTGGTTGTCAACGTTTGAACACAATGTAGATTTATTACTGGAATTTTTTAGTGATTAAATAAGGATTGAAAAAACTTTCGATATGATATATTTCTAAACTCATATTTAGTGACATCTGTTCCAAAATATGAACAAACAGCTTCAAAAGCTGCTGGAGTCGACTGTATCCTCTCATTCTCAGTGATATGACCGCTGCCATCTAGAGTCCGGAAGTTTAATTGCAGCCCTGGACATGGCAAGTATGGCCCTGAGCGTTGAGTTTGATACGTTCAACGATCCAAGGATATTTTATTGTCATTCCGTTCTCTTGAAATGGAGTAGCATTCATAAAAACACTGGCACTAGATCACCACATCACAGTGTTATAGCTCACTTTTAACATGATTTATCTAAACATTGCACTGACTCAGATATTTGGCAATTCATCCCCAGAAAATCAATAACTTAGATTATTCATTTCACTGGCTGGTTTACAGAAACGCCACACTACCTGCCAAATATTCCGTTCCATTATTCCTTCTGCAGAGGAGAAATCCGGGAAGCATGGGAGAGTGATATTTATAGCTTGTTAATAATTTTTTCAAACAAGGCATAAAGCTTCTGACTGTTAGGATCAGAAGTGAAGCACAGGGAGGGGAGGCGTCCACTGAGACGCATGACTGGAACGTCAACTCCCAGAGCTCAAGCGAGTGCAGAACAAAAAACGGTGCAGTAGAAGAAAAAGAAGAAAATAGGTTCCGGTGAAGACAAAACAAAGTTTGGAGATGATTCGAAAGTTAGAAATAACACAAGAGTATTCTACTAATGTTTATGGCATTTGGTAATTCAGAAAATAGCGTCAAACACTTTTTTTCAATAACTACCATAAACCACAACATAAATAATTGACTTGTCCTCCTCCTGCTGCGTTTCTCGTTTTCCTAATCCCGTGCCTGTCATTTCTTCTCTCAACCAAATGTAATTCCCTGCTGTCTTGGCATCCTTCCCTCCCGTTCCCTTTACTGTGTATAGTTTGTTTCAGTGGATATCTCCTCCTTTTTCCTTTTTTTCTTCCTCGGTTATTCACAATCTTTTCAAACTGATGTGGAATTTTAGCCATAAATCAAATGGAAAAATGATGAGAGAACAGGAGCTTTACAAGTGAGGCTTTAAGCAAGAAGGATTAGCAATAGAAAGAGTTCTGGTGCAAAAAGGTTTCACTTGAAGACATTGCCAAAGAACAGGCTGAATAATTCCAGCTTATATATACAGTAATAAAATGCAATGAAATTAGGTCATTTTAATGTGTTACTGTTTTAAAAAATGCAAAAATGAATAATGAGTTGTTTTGCCAGAAAAAAAAAGTTAAATACAAACCTAATGCACCTCATGCAATAAAAACATGTTCAATGTCTACGTTGATTTTTTATCCACTAGCTTCAACCATTTACTATCCTTTTACTCTGGAGCCAAAAATGAATGCATCGCAAAATTATTCAATTTTTCCCAATGCTACTGACCAAGGTGTTTGGGGAAAAAGTACACTGATATATTTTCATAGATAAGATGTTTAAAATTTTAATAATTTGATTTTTTACGTACGATGACTGAGGACAACAGGATAGTCAACTTCTGGCTGATTTTTAATTTTTGGACATGTTTTCACCTTTAGATCTATTATTTAAAAGATACTGGAACAAGATTTCACTAAAATTTAGTGTACCCTAAAATTGTTGACAAAATGAGACAAATTTATCAAAATATACTGTATGGAATCGTGAGCTGAATAAATAGTACCAAAATGTATGAAGAGATTAGTGGATCGCTACACTCCCAGCGGCCAAATAGTTGTTGGTTGTGTTTCGGAAAGTCTTCAAAGCCAGACGATAATGAAGCACCATCGTTTCCCACGATGCTGTCATCTCTGAGGGTGACAAAAATCAACATGCACTATAGTGACCTGGTTTTTTGGTGGTTAGGTTACTACTAAATGTATTATGCACTAAAAAATACAAATTTCAAGTTCTTGCAGGCCACATGAAATGATTTGGCAGGTCAAATTTGGCCCCAAGGATCTAAAGTTTGGCATGCGCTTGCAGAGAAAACAAACTCAGAAGCAAGAGTGAGGGTCGCCTCAAGCTGGAATCTAGCTGTAACAAAACCATTATAAAAATGCTACTTTTTAGTGAAAATGCAAAACATGATTGTATCAGAAACTTGTTGGTAATATTATTGATTATTTTCAAACCTTTGATACATTCAGTTGCAGAAAACTTCAAGTTCCCTTTTGGCTCATTTTAAAACAATCACCCAATAATACGTTTAAAATATTACACAATCTTACATGCTGGCTTAGAGATAGTGTTTAATTATGAATCGTGTTATCATTAACCCATCTTTGTTATTTTTGAAATGCCAGGTTTAGTAAATCGATTTTCTTACTCACAGTGATGTTAAATTAAATAAGGTGAGAAAATTGTAATACATACACCAAGGACATACGGCAGAGAAACCCATGCAAATAAAATAAATCGTTTCAAAGTTTCTTACATTTTTATTTAAAATGTGTGAAAATGTGACACTGACAGCAGCTAACAAATCTTATCTGTATTAAACAAAACGGAAGAAATGACAGTGAAGGAGTAATTGAATACTATTAAAGTACATTTTCTTTTTATAAATGTTATATTTCAATTATTTCTCAAAGGTATAAAGACAAGTAGAGGTTTGGTGTGTTTGAGACTATATCAAATGATTCTATATTTGAAATTAGACACATATACAGTCACGCAACTTTTAAATAAGTCAATGCCAAACCAGAAAAATAAAAGAAATAACTTTTAAACGTTGAGCTTGAACAATGAGTAGCTCTGCTGAACAAACTCAGTAAGTAACAGGGACTGTTAATACAAAACTGCTCAAAAAGTCATCCTCTTCACGCTTCTTTTTTTCTTTCCAACGCTCCTAGAATTCCAATAAGCATTCAAATCTGCATCACCTTACATCAAAGCTTCAGTAATGTGACTGTGAAATTGTGTCTTATGACCTGACACTGTCCTGCTACAATAATAAGCCAATTAAGGAACATGAGAAAAGAGGCATCTCTTTGCACACAAAAAGGCAGTGACTGATTTTAGCTTGGAATATATCTACCCTTACAGATAACATCAAAGGGAAGTGTAGCTACAAATAGTTGAACTCCTGTTCCTCTCATTGGATCCCTCTCTTTCTCTCTCGAGATTACAGCTCACCGTGGAAGATGAAAGACTGCTCAAAAGGTGCTTTTTGAATACTCTCACTGACAACCAGTGCTTAACCAACCAGGCGGAATTTTACTCCACAGAATTTTAGTTGAGCCAATCATGACGCTGGCAGAGAGGAATGCTGGCTGTGGAATTTTGGGTAATGCGAGGTGAGCAGACGGGGGCGGCATTAAGCACAGGTCGAGATAATCCGGTATCTGCTGGATTCGTTTAATCTAAACAGCCACTATCTTTGTTGGGTTTTCCGGTTGAATTCGAGGTGACGGAGAAAAGAGGCTCAGACGCTGATCTGAAGTAAAGTCTAATTTTGGCGGAGACGGAGAGGAAGAGGGATGAAACAAACAGATTCTACAAACTTTGTGAAAGCTCTTCAATGAATCATCCGCCAGCGGGCACAAGTTAAATGAAACCTTGAAAAATAACCAAACTGCCCGAACTTCTATCTCACTCCAGATGTTATGTATACCCCCAAAAGTGTACCTGGAGTAAATAACATGACTCACCATTAGTAGAATGGGAGTAAGGGGCTCATATAGACCCTCTGCGACTGGGGTGTTGAAGTGGACATGGGATAGGAGGGAGAGACGGGAGGTGGTGGTGGGGGATACAGAGAGGGAGGAAGTAGTGGGCAGCAGGCGGGGGTCAAAGTTCTTCCACCGTAGTTTGGAAAACCCTGACTGCCAGTGGCTGTTGGAGAGTTACCGGGGGAGGGGCATCTGGAGGGGTAACAGGATGCCACACATGACGACTCTGAAAGAGATAAGAGGAAGTCTGGATGGGATGACACATGGTCATACTGGTCTCTACAGGAAGGTGATCTAACATTGTACACTGGAAAACAAAATGTCAGATACAGATCAGTCATTTCATGTGCGATCACAGTGGACTTGCAGCTGAAAATGCTTTGATTCTATTCGCGTTTGATTCCACCGTTTGATGAAGCTTGTCCAGAGCAATCCTCTGTGAATGACCGAAGCCACAGTAAGATTACGATTAAAGGGAATTTGATTGAATTTCTATGATGTGCATGAAAAGCTTGGCAATCAAATGTGAGGATACGAGTTTAAAGAGAGGAAAAGTGAGGCAAGGGTGAGCCTTGTACTTAACATAAAGTAAAAGTCTAGGTCAACCAAATTTGTGTCCAGGAATAAAAAACAGACAGCTAAATAAATTCTTCATATCATAAATTCTATCATTATTCATAAGAAATGTACAGAAACATCAGTCAGCTCATACATAAGGCAGGCAGGAATAAAAATAAAATAAATTGAACTACAGATGATCGGCTGCAGAGGATTAAAAATGTGTGGCATTAATTCTGAGTTAAACTTTGGACCACACAGCCAACGTTTCTTTCGCTCTCTAACCCTTCATTTAAACTATTAGGTCATATTTCTAGATAATTATATAAATAACTATCTGAATTACATACATGATCATTGGTATTTATATACAGTAGAGCAAAGAAGTATTTGGCAACCACCGACGCTCTAATTTATAAAAGGAGTCTGTTATGTTCATCATAGGTTGACCAACTGTGAGAGAAAGAATGTTAAAATTTCAGTAAATCCCAGTATAAACACGTAGTCGTGTTAGGATTCGAAAGAATGCTGAGTGTTTATGCAATGATGGATGTCATTAATTCAATAGATAAGAAGGGGTGGAAAGTGTGTTCCACAGTGTCATGAAAACATCATTGCTTCCTAACAAGATCTGCATGGAAGAAAAATGACAACTACAGTGTGCACACACCTGTTGGAACACCTACAGGAGGCATTTGATCACTGTCATTGTCAAACAGGGTTAGATTACAAAGTAGGAGTGTCAACACGTAAACGGTAACACGGATAGCAAAATCATAACCAATTTAGAAAAATCAATAACCTTTTAAGCATTTTTTTAATCTCTCTTCCTCCATGTTCAGTCCATATATACTTACCAATATAAACATGCCTGCAAGTGACGTGGAGCTGCTTTTGACTAATGAGGTCACCCAGATAAAGATTTTTTATTTATTTTATAGCTGCTGAAGGTCTTTGTTGTAAAAGAATTAGGAGGTGTTTGAATGGAGTTGAATCACAAGCCTCGACTATACAAGTAGAAAAAAATCTTGTAAAATAAACCTGTCTTCAACAGCAAAGATAGATTTCTAAAATAAATTTCTACCAAAGCATTATAGAACACATGGTATCTCCAAATTCAAACAAACATCTTCTCCCATCTTGCTAGATTTACTCTCTACCTCTACAGTCTCAGCAGGTGCTCCCAAGAGCTTAATTTTGTACATCCATTAAAACAGTTTTGTTTAACTAAAGAATGCACAGGCAGGGGGTTAGGTATAGGCTGAGGGGCTTTGATCGTGTTTGGAGATCACAACATGCCTGTCAAAGAAAGCACTATCAAGCTGTCTTGTTTGATTAATACATTTTCAGCACTTTGGGGGAGGTTGCAGAACAATTTTCTTTTTAGAGCATTGAAATTTTATCCCTGGTGTTTGCCACTAGTTGTACATCGTCTCGTCGCTAGTTTCCCTCTTGCTGTTCAGCCCCTGCAAATGGCCGAAACTGCATATTAACTCTAAGGCCAATGATAATTGCCTGCAAATGAGGACAGCTTTATAATTAATTTAGTATTATGTTGTGGAAAGAAATGAGAAAAAGAACAGGATGGAAAAAATATATATACATTGATAAATTCACCTGATATAATCCCTGTTGTATTAAATCATCTCAAAAAATCAATGTCATCTGGATGTGTGTATACGTGAGAGTTATATTACCTATACTTAACAGTGCAGTTCGTGCAGCAAGTTCTTTGGCATCGTCCAGCAGCAAACACAGCCTGTCTGGCATGTAGGTGTTTTGTGTTGACGAAATCACAATCTACAAACATACACAAAAACCACAGATGGATCTCTGACATTTTCAAACCCTTGAAATACATCTGAGCAAAACCATGAAATAGATTTCTAAAGCTTTGATGGAGAGCAGACCACCTAAAGGTCGAGACTCACAAGTATAACACGGCGGCAAACATTGTCCAACACAGTTTTGTCTATTTAAAGCTGATCTACCGCTGATTCCTTTAGCGGAGTTACAGGGGCCAGGAGACTATCTCAGATACCTAATTCAAGAGGCAGGGGGCTCTTGTGGGTCGGTTGCATTAAAACAGACAATTCAACCACTGTATGTTTTTTTAATGTTGCAGTAAATCCATGCAAACACGAGGAGAACATACGCAGGTTGCCTCAAGCTAGGAGCAAACGTGCAACCATTTGCTTTTTAAATGTAATTAGGTTGAAGCAGGTTCAAAATATGTTTCCTGGTTTCAATTGTGTTTTTTGGACATCAATGATAAAAAAAATGTATTTGTATTTTTTTCTGTTTTGTTAGTTTTTGTTTTTGTTTACTGTGAACTATTGAAAACGTTCTAATAATGTATGCATTGAGAAATTATATAATCAAAGCTGAAAAAATGGTTACATTTGCTATAGTTATTGATTTAATTTCTGTAACTATCTGACAGTGGGGGGGAAAAAAAGAAATCAGGGATCGACTCATAGTAAGATTACACATTTAAAGGAGGTCTGAAGAATATCATCCCACAAGCCAAGTTTGAGAGCCATGAACTTAAATGACCTGGAATACAATTTGATCATTTGGCTTGACCTATCAAATGTATAAACCTTCCTGTGTGATTACCATGGAAAACAAACCTTGTATAGAAGCAGCAATTTTTCGTTTCGCCCCGGGGATGAAAAAAGGAGGTACTCAGGTGGCAACCATGAATTTTTGTAGCAGTAAATGTCAAGCAGGGTGACGGCTGAGCAGATCTGACTTTGTTTCAAAGCCAGAGGGCTGATTGGGGTGAGTGGCGTTCCGGCATAAAGAGGAACAGTAACCATGTTGGCATTGTCTGAGAACAAACAGGCATCCATATTAGAAACATGAGAAACATGGATCAGAATGAGCAAGGTCTATTATTGGCACCAGTGTGAGATTAACATTTAGTCTCTAAGTCTATGTAATGAATAATGAATCGAATTAGAAATATCTCATACTCAATAACCAGCAGATACACATCAAGTTCTGTATAACTTTGGACACCCAGAGAAACAAAGAAAGCAATTCATTTGCACCAACAACCTGTGAGAATGGTCACTTGGATCAGTAAGATATTTTTACTGATTTGTTAGTTAGGCGTGAAAAAAATATATACCCTAGATTCAATCTGTATGTTTTCTTGTTATTCTAAATTAAGTGTTGGATTCACAAGTTTTGAAGTTCAAATACTTGCTATTTATTTCTTATTGAAACAAGCAGTGTTAAGTTCTCTCAGTAGAGTTTTTGGTGGACTGTTGGGGACTGCTGGGTAAAATCAAAAGCCTTCCACAAAGTCTCACAGGCATATTTAGGCTTTTGAAGAACAGAAACAAAAGACAAAAACCAAGACAAATTTAACTCTGTCCACTGGAATCCAGGCGCTAGGTCCGAAGAAAAGAAGCAGACAGGGCAAGTCAAGGATAGTGTTCCAAACTACAGAAGTATAGTACATACATTTAAAGGCGTCATAAAAAAGAAACTGACACAATACCCTATTTATGACAAAATACTTTAGCAGAATTTGATGATTGATGAAGAATAGGTGTCATTGCATGTGTTTGTCAATCAGTGTGCTTCATCAACTATAACATATCTAAGAAGAAAAGCAGAACCATTACATTCATATTAACAACTCTTGCCTTTTTTGATTTACCAGTCTGGATCTTCTTTTATCTTTACCAAATAATCCCTTATAGTCACATTGCCTCCCTCTCGACCTAAAAGCGAACCAGCAAAATTCTTGCTGTGAGGCTTGTGTGTCACTGCTCCACCTTGTTGAAAAAGTTACCCACCATATTAGGAGACAAGATGCTGAAAACGACCAATCATCTAAAGTTACACTAAGATTATTATTTCAATTTTAATATTAATTTAGATAAAGAATCCCCAAAACAACATTTGTGTATAATTTTATCCACTGTGGTACATGAACCTGTCAAGAATATTGCTTTTTCCTCATAAGCAAAACACAGTCACCACAGTGTAAAAGATATTCTCTTTTATCTGTCCCCATTTTCAATCTACTCCTCTGAAAGCAGCTTTCCTTCATGTTAAACTAACAAATCATTCTTTCCATTTACTCCAATCCATCTCACCTTAAATCCACCCATCACTCCACATACTGTTACTTTGGTTGGAAGGAAGAAGGCATCCCATAAATATTTCACAGTGCATTTGAGGGAGGCTTAAATTTGAGGCTTCTTCTAGTTGCACTAGAATTAGTGTGTTTGTGCTTTGTCATCAGATTTATGGACTCAGTATCAATTCACCAATGAAGAATGGATGTTGAAATTGATAACAAAAAATTAATTCACAACCACAAGATAAGAAGTGACAATATTGTTAGATTCAACTAACACGTTTTAACAGTGAGGCAACAATCATGAGCCTATCAAATTCCATTATTCATGCTTCAGTCTTAGAGTCTGGGAGGTGAAGAACCAAAAGCATTTACCACAAAATAATAATAAATTTAACACAAAATGTTCTTTAGATGTACCAATACAACAGACACAACTTTATCAATCCTTTTTAGCTCATGTTAGTTCACACTTACACTGCTATGTAATTTATTATAGTAAGACTGCCAACGTGGCCATTTAATAGGTCGAATCATATAATGCTCACTAAAACGCTACCATAGCAAAGATTAACTTATTAAGTAAGTAAGTAAGTCATTTTATTTGTATAGCATTTTCATTAGTAATGTACTACCTGCAAGCTGCCAAAAAATAAACCTGAAAAAAGATGACATGAATAATACCATAAAGAGAAATTATTCATACACCGTTTCAGTTTTTCTGCTGCACTATAAATGTATAATGTATTGTAGCAGCAGGTCTCCAAACCCCAAACTGCCTTATGTTTTATTGACAACACAACTTTTCTTTAGAGTTTTTTTGTAGTATAACTTGTGAAAATGTTGCCAGTGGGCCATCTATGAGCTTGTAAAGCATTTATTTATTTTTTAATGGTGTTATGATGGACTCATGCTTGATTCGCAATAAACATAAAGTTTAATAGCTGAGATCTCATGGTTTAGTGAGCAGGTCTAAGTCCTCACCTGCCGGGCATATGCTGATGCATGACCTTCTGTCAGATGAGTGTGGTATGGGCCTGGGAGACAATGTACCACAAGTATCCCCTCGAACCTCAGAGAAAATGCTAGAGTGAAGATCTTCTCCAAAGTTGTTATTTTCCTGGTTGTGCCCCCTTATGTCGTTTCTCTTTCTGAACATGTTCATCTCTTTGTTCTTTGCAGGTCTGGCCAGTGTCACATCTACTTTTGAATTATCAATCAAGGTTCCATCCATGAGATTCAGTGCAGTCAATGCGTCCTCATGACAACTATAGTGCACAAAGGCGTGGTCACTGAACATTTTGACCCGATCTACAGCTCCTGGCTTAAAGTGGGAAAACTCCTGATACAGAGTTTCTTCAGTGGTTCTCCCACTTATGTTACGCACCTGAAAGACAAAGAAGAGTGTTTTTAAGATAGACTTTGTTCTTGTTGTGACATTAAAAAAATAAATGTATTAAACATCATTTAAAACAAGACATCAAAAGAATAATTTCCTTGACATGAAAGAAGAATTTTAGCCTTGAAATCACTTGTTTTGTTTGTCGCAAACATGAGAGGGTGTGTGCCCTATCACAGGGGGAAATAACAGTTTCATCTTTATTAAAGTGAAAGTCACTGTTGGGACTTTAAATTATTGGTCTTAAGGGGAAATATACTCTATACTCTGTAGTTCAGGGGTGCCACACTTTTTCCGCTTGTGAGCTACTTTAATATGAGTCCAGAAGATCTACCTTCCTCAAATATGCTCGACATAAGTACATACTTTACTCGGATGACTTGCACTGAAAGGACTGATAATCAATCATGATGGAAGGATGTGTGGATTTAATCAACTTCATGACTTGCATAAATAAGAAGAGTCGGATATTGAAGTCAAGAAAGGAGAATATTTTTTCATATTTGGACACTTTTCCTCTGTAAGTAACTTCCAAAAGTTTCCATGAGCCCTAATCTTGAGACATGTTGTAGACCTCATGTACTAAGAATTGCATTGAGTTCCAACTTAACTAGTCTGACACTCAAACCCGGAAAAAGGTAAACAGAAATGTTCAGATAATTGATTCTGTGGTAGACACGAATCCAAGCACTTTTCCTTTACATCCAAATTAACAAGAAATTAACAAGAATACTGCATTTAAAGAGACCATCTGGGGCTTGTTTAAAACATTTCAAAATGGAGTTTAATCATAATATAACTGTTTATCCGTAACTTAAAGCAGAGAGCAGTGATGGTTGCGTGTCCCAACGGCCCAGAGAGCTATGCCAGCTGGAGTCTTGTACTCCTGGTAGGGCCACCCATGCCGGACAGATCAAAGGATAGGGGCCTTACAAGTGATCCCAGCTAGGTGAAGGAAAACACTTATGTAACACTAGACCAAGGGGCAGACTGCGCTCAATATCCGGGGATGGAAGGAAGGATAAGAAGGAAACTCCTCAGGGTCAACAGGGGTTTGCGTAGGGCCAACAACTCTACCTAGAAAATATAGTATGTTACAGAAGCATCGTTGACAAACCAAAATCTACATGACCTGGGCCAGGAAGGGCCTTATGCAAGGAGGACTATGATGTGCTGTAAAAAGCCAGAAGGAAGCTGTAGGGCCGACCCCCCTTCTGACTCCCAGGAAACCCGCCAAGATCGCTACTTGGAACATCCGTACCATGTATGATGCAGGAAGAACAGCACTAGTAGCAAAGGAGATGAAGACCAACCTCAATTGTCTGCTAGGGCTTAGTGAGATGAGGTGGCTACAGGCGGGACAACCGAGGCTGTCTATCGGAGAGACGCTACCTACAACTCCGAGCAGTCCTTGACAAATCTTGTAAGAAAGACATAACAGTACTCATAGGGATAGGGGACTAAACGCCAAGATTGGAGCTGACAACACCGGCTACATGGAAGTAATGGGCACGGACGGGCTGGGGCAGATGAATGAGAATGGTGAGAGGTTTGCAGACCTGTGCTCCCACAACGAGCTTGTGATTGGAGGAATCATCTTCCCTCACAAGCGGCTCCACAAGGCTACGTGGAGATCTCCTGATCAAGTCACAGAGAGCCAGAGTCCAAATACACTTTATTTACTTTATTTTCTAAAGAGTTGTTTAAGCTGAGAAATATCCAGAAATATAACATTTTAAGATTTTAACTATTTGGGAGCAAAAGGAACTAATTGAATTCCAACTATATATTTATATGCAATTGTTCGTAATTGTAATTAGACTTTCTATTGTATAAATATAGATTTTGATGGTCCACGACCTGTTCTGCTTAAAGATTTTGGCCCCTTATGTGATTAAATTTGACACCTCTGATCTACTATAATCATTCTTTTTCAGACTTACATATAGGGATTTGACCTGTTGCAGCCCCTCTGTGTCCACAGGCCTACCAGGCTTGGCCCAGTCCACCTGAATATTGCTTCCCCACAACTGGAAGGTTCCTGTCAAATCCAGATTTGAAACATGACTGATATAGCTACATGAATATACAGGTTTGAAAATGAACCCTGAGAAAACTTTAAATCGATATAACTATTATTCACAGTCTTGCTATTGCAGAGCTTTTATAGCAATGACTTTATAAACATTGCTTCTGAATAAGATCAGTTGAAATATGTCGTGTTTAATGTGTATAAAAATAGACACCTATTCAACATAGTGTTTCACCTGTAAAAAATATTAATATTTGTGCTAGAAATTATGATAGAGTCATTTTATTCATTTTACAATCTATCCTTATACAGATGTTGCAGCTGCAGCTGTTCAAATGTGTGGCACACAAACATTATTAATTAATCTTTATTTGAGTGCATGCTAAATTATTTCAATCTTGTTGATGCTGCCTTTTGGTCAATTAATTATTTTGTTATAAACAATGATTTAAATGAATACTTAGCTGTCACCGTCAGCCAAGAGTGAATAGTAATTGAAGATATAGTTGCACAGGTATTCTGATGTGAACTAGTGATGGTAACCGGACTGAATTAAAAAAAAGGTAGATTGTTTAACGCTATAGCTTCAGAAGTCTGCGTAATACAATTTATAACAGCTGTTCTAGTGTATCGCGCCATCTGCTGGACAGAGATTTAGCTGAATAGCCCAAAAGTAAAAATATGATTTAAAGAAGCTCAGCATACAATCAGAACAGTGGCAGACATAGACACTGGTTGTAAATAAGCTGAACTGTTAATGGGGGAAAAAAAACCCTACTTTACTTCTTTTACAATATTTTGCATTAAGTTGACATGATTGACAGAATTGAACTTTTGGTAAATGTAAAACAAAAAACACAAATGGTAACCATTTTAAGTGACATACCAGGAATCAGCTTCCTCCGAGCCATGGCTGCTGCTTTATGAGATTCATACTCAACAAAAGCAAAATGGCGCTTCCTGCTCTTGTCGTTATAACTGGGGAAAGCAATCACATCAACCACGCCATCGGTCACCTGAGTGAAGCATACACAATTAACATAAGTCATGAGGAGATAAAACCTGGAGAGCAGCATCTTAGACATTTATTATCACATTTGTTTTGGGGGATTGTTGTAGGTTTGTTTCACAAAGCAGTAGTTGTTATTTTAATTAACAAAAAGTACTTCAAACTGCCACTAGAGGGCGGACAAGAACTGTATTGAAATCCAACTAACTGGAACTACAGAATAACCCTTCAAACCGCAGTGTTTTAACTTTTACACCACCTTAATCTATGACAACTGAACCATCTTTGACCTTGATCATAAATTTCTATCCAAGTTCGTGAGGAGCATGACTGACCTTTCTCATCTCCTCCAATATTTCCTCCCTTTTTATATCTCTGGGGATGGAGCCAATGAACAGTCTACAGTTATCCAGACTCAAACAAACACCAATGTATTTCCCTCGATGAATTTCGAAGTTGTCAAACATCAAGATTGCTCTCTGAGCTGCTTCTCTGGAACACATTGATACCAACTTGTTACCAACATTAGTTTAGATAATTGTAAGTGTCAATGCCATTGGTAATACTTAGGGATTTAAAACTTGTTTTTAAGAAAACGTCCTTACCTTTTAGTGTACATGACAAAGCCATAGCCACGGTTGTCTCCGCTGAACTGCATCATCAGTCTGAACTCATAGATCTGACCAGCTCTTTCAAACAAAGGTACCAGTTCGTCTTCATACATGTCTCTTGGAATCTTTCCGACAAAAATCTCACAGCCCCGTGGGGGTGGCGGACCCTCCCAACCTAGAGGAAAAACATCCATTGATTATTGTGTGGCTGTGACATGTCACGCATAATGGAAAATAACTCATATAGATGGATAAATGAACACTTATGTATTATTTTATTTGAGATTCATTATCATTTTGTTTAAAAAAAAAAAGAAGCATTTAACCTACCAGGAGGGGGGCCCCCATACTTCCTCTGACCATTATCTTGCATGATGTTGTATCCTGTTCTTTCAATTAGAGCTAGAAGGGCCAACTCTTTCGTGCACGATTGCTTGAAGACTTCCTCACCAGCTAGCAGGCTTTCTGAAGATGAAGTTCCAGCTGTGTTTCCATCAGACTGGCAGTTATTTCCTGTCAAACAAATTAAAATTCAACATGGTTCACTTAATTGACAAACTGAAATAACCTAAAACATTGTATTTCCGGCCATATTTGATTTATTCCTGCATTGATTTCTCCCGATGCCATTTACAGTATAAAACAAATATGACTTATTACTCTTTACAAGGCTCTTAAGGGGTTGGTTTTATGTTAATAAAATAAAGGATTAAAGAAATCGTAATGAGCTATTAAAGTTATACATTAAATATAGTTAATGCGAAGTTATACAGTCAACAGACGTTAAAGAAATGGTTGAAAACAAACTATGCAAACATACCAAACTGGTGTGTCTGATATTAATAACAGCATAACAGTAGTACGTTTTAATATTTCAATCGGCAAGAGGAAAACATCATCATACTATCGAATAGTTATTTTCGTTGTTAACTTTTAACTTAGCAAGTTTAGTTGCTACACTTCGTTAGCTTGTTTCAGCCGTTTTATCCAACGGCTGACAAATGCATTGTTTCTTCAATGAACCTTGATTTAGACTCACCATTCTCATCCATTACGCGTCCAACTTACTGTAACTCAATACAAATGAATAAGATAAACAAAAAACTTCGTTAAATGGGGTTTACACTAGAGGTGCTGTAAACCTTATTTTTAATGTCATGTAATGGCGGAGACGCGAGTCACGTGACCTGTTACAGTGTTTCTTGTTTAGTCGCGAGTCTCTTCAAAGTAATTACGAAAATATTGACGCGGAAAATAAATTGTTAATTAACTGAATTTTAAATATTTTAGGCTTATTTAAACGTAATTAATACGTTAAAATAATAAAATAAATGTTTTTTTTTCTACGATTTCTCCAGGTTCTCACGTAGAAATACTATTGTAAATATTTTATCTAAAATGTAAGTGTTGTCATTTGATATTTATCGCAGATATACTTTATACTGGTATGAATTACAAGATGACATTATTATAAGAAATGACCAATAAAAACTGAAAATTGAATCAATTTTATTATAAAATATTTTTGTTTTCTGTTTTACTAATTTCCCCAAAAATGGATTAATCGATCAATAAAGTAATATCTATCTATCTATTTACTTGTTAGCTTAGATTGTTGACAGTGGTCCTAGTAAGTAAGTAATTTATATTTATAGAGAGCTTTTCCAGACCAGGGTCACAAAGCGCTTAAACAATCAAAACAATACTCAATAAAATATATATTAAAAAGGTCAAGACAACACAGAGAACAACTCAGGAGTTCCAGAAGTTTAGGAAAAGCCTGCAAAAAAAAAAATGTCTTTATATGTTTCTTGATGGAGTCAGTAGATCCATCAATTGCAAAGAGAGGAAGATCGTTCCAAAGCTTAGGAGCAACAGCCTGGAAGGATTTCTCTCCTCTGGTCCTGAACCGTGTTCGAGGAACCATCAGTAGATTCTGATCCACAGACCTCAGAGCCCGAGCTGGGGTGTAAGGCTGGATCAGATCAGTGATGTAAGGAAAAGCCTGACCATGAATAGCCCTGAAAGTAGCCTTAGCCATCGGTATATTATGCAATAAATACCTTGAAGATTCAAAACTTAATTCTGCAACAAAACAAACATTTTACCCAATGTGGAAAAAATATTTTTATACAGAACATGACAAATACTTAAATGTCATTACTGCTAACACAAATCTTTATTTAAAGTCTACACAATCTAAATCAAAGTCTCTGATAGTCTCTTTGTGCCTTAAGAGGTAAACCAGATGATAAAAGAGTTAACACACGAGTTCAGCAGCATCTTCCTGATTGTTCTGCAAAACTGATGAAAATGAGAGGGATTCAAAGGGACATTATAGGAGGTCCAGACAACATCCATCTATCAAATACAGAATAAAAAACAGTGGACTCAACATTGGCAGCAAAATTGCAGATTAGTTTGATTAGCACGACTTTTAATTGGATTAATCTTCTTTTACATCAACATTCTTTTTTCTTTTTTTTCTACATTCGTTTATTCATTTCTGATGAACTTAAAGAACCATGTTGCTTCTTTGTTCAGCAAGTTGTAAACAAAAGTCCTTAGCAACTTTCGATCAGCCTCCTTGGTGCATTAACATGTCTTAGGTCTGGACAGTCTTTCAACAGCTGGCGACATTCTGGACAGTCTCACAGCAGCTGGTCACGCAGACGTTGCTGTCAGACTACAGTCAGTGTGGTCAGTCGCACTGTTAGTTTAATTTGCAGATTCAGCCGGGCCCTGCTGAACCATCTCCTGAGCTGTAGAGTCCTTTTCAGTCAGCTGCAGTTGAAGATCTGTGTGGTTCCTTATCATCGACAATCCACTCTCGGTCTGGATCCTGTAGGAGCGTGGGGCAACTTCCTCCTCCACTTGACCTTTTTGTCTCCATGTGCCTGTAGAGATATCTCTGAGACGCACCATGTCTCCAGGCTTTAGCATAGTTAGGTGTTTTGCCTCTCTGTCATGCAGCTGTTTTTGTTTCACTTTTTGTACCTCCTTTGCAATTCCGACTTTCTGTGCAGAGTCAGCAGGTCCTCATTTACTGGTAGGTTGGAGCGAATGCGCCTACCTATCAGTCCATTCTGCAAAGGTGCACTCCGGTAGATCAAAAACTTTTCTGAAAGTCATCTCTCTCCTGGGCTTTCTTCATCATGTTTTTTACAATCTTTACAGAGCTTTCTGCCAAGCCGTTGGACTTTGGATAGGTTGGACTTGATGTAGAGTGTTGAAACCCCCATTCTTTGGCAAAGGCAGCAACCTCAGAGCTTGAAAACGGGGGCCCAATATCAGAAAACAGTTCACATGGGACACCATGTCTAGCAAAGACAGTATTTAGGTAGCTGATGACTGCTTTGCTCAAGGTTGACTGCAGTGCTCCCAATTAAGGATAGTTTGAGAAGTAGTCGGTGACTACTATGTAACTCTTACCATCACAGTCAAACAGGTCAGTGTAGTAGGGTCTGTGGGGCACTGGATGTATCATCAGCGGCTCAGCTTGTTGTTTTGGCCTGTAGGTGCGACAAAGTTCACATCAAAGTTTTCATCGGCATTAGTCTCTTTCCTTATTCGTTCAGTTCTGTCTGCAGTTATTGGCAAAGACGTCACAATCATGTCCACATATGCCTGTACGTCGGCGCTGTTTCCACAGCCGGTACTTTCATCCTTATCCCACTTCTGACACCATGTATTGTCTTGTCTTATTTTAATAAACAGACAGGGTGTGATAGTTGGTCAACGAACTTTACTTCTGCATATATGAAAACATACTCGTACTTCCCGCATGGCGACGCACATCACTGACTTATAACATCACAGGTTGGAAGCTCATTGATTGCCATAGCGACAGTACATGATGTAATGTTCACAGTTGTACCACAGCAAACTGTAGCTTCCATCTCCTATCAGACACGTTGCTCTCTGCACAACGTCATCACCCTGCAGTGGTGAACGACTGAACACCTACACAAGGACAGATTGACAAACAAAAAACTGAGAATTGAGATTAAAACGTGCGACATCAGCCAACCAATGTAAATATTAAGATTTTCTGCAGCGATAAGGCCTCTATTCATTTTTCGGCCTGCACGAGGCGCTGTAGCAGGAAAAGCTACACCGAGACGAACAGCTGGAAAAGGAAGACGGCTGTTTCCGGAAAACAACAATAAGAAATACTATTATTGTTTGATTAACAAAGAAAAAAGATAAACTTGAAAATTAAAGCAGATTTTGAGAACTGACTCAATGAAAAAAGATGACAAAAGCCAATAAAAGCAAATGTACTGTTTGTTTGTTTGTTTTTATCCAGGTGTTTAACTACCATTTTACTATAGTGCTACGGGACGGTTCGTAAAGATAGCAAGGAAATCTTTATTTAATCAAAAGTAAATATACATTATAGGTGTTAATATATAATGTTACAATATGGACAAATGATTAATGTTATTATTTTAATATCATAATTACCTTATCCAGTGTGCTGATATGAATTGGCGGCTCCCTTAGCGAAGTTGTCTACAGAGTCCACCCTCACGCTGCCACGCTGAAGATCAAATGTAGAATGAAGAAATAATAATAATTATTATTGTAGCTCTTGTATATAAAGTAATATATATTTATTTAAAATATTTGAACTATTGTAAAAATCTAGTTATAATAGCCTTCAATCAGCATTTCCAGATTACATCAAGACCAGAGACAGCACTGTTCCTGTTCATTAGTCATTCGTAAAGTGCGAGGCAAACATGAGGTCAGGTTGAAATCTCTGGTACCTTCATCACGGCACCTAGAACCAGCTCCCAATAGTTTTACTATTAGGAATTTTGGGCAATTGAAAAGATGTAAATCATCAGATTCAGCTACTGCCAACACTACTAAGGGCTGTGATTTACAAATATTTAAGGAAGACGAAGGAGGGCAAATGTAAAGAAGAAGACGACTCAGAGCTAAAGGCTTGCACATTTCTACTACAATGTAAGTATATGTCATGGTTATTTAACATGCTGTGAAGTTATTTATTAAACTCTTTGGTTTTAATATAATTTAAGTTAAAATTAGCTTTTTAAGAAATTATTGGCCATCACTACTTCAAGGAATTAAGATCAGTCCAGAATATTGTAAAAACTTTGAAAGAGCCCAGAAGGTCCGTCCAACCGTTTGGCCTGTACTGTATTTAAACATTTGAACATTTAACATAAATCATGTGAAAGGCAAAGAAGGAAACATATGTTTTAAACCATGTTAATTTGAAAGTGTAATAGTAACTATTTAATCGAAAATATTATGTGTTCTGCTTAAGAAAAAACGTGCATTATTAAAGCCACTAAATTGTATTCTTAGTTATTATTGTATTTGTTAGTTTAAGTTTGTTGACATTGCCCGTCCTTGTGTACATATTTTTCCCTGCTATAAAAGATGAGGGGAAAAGCAAACCTAATTTCAGTTCAATAAATTTAATGACACTGCTAAATTCACCAAAGAAAACATGATGTTAGAGTGGTCTTCAAGCCAAAGCCAAGCTAAAATAAATATGACCAGAGAATTTATTTTTTTCCTCATTTTCACTTTATTCATTTAGAAAGTGAGTTATATCAGACCCATAAAAATATGTCCAGCCATGTCGACTTTTTACAACAATCTTAAGTTATTTACATCTATTTACAGAAGCGCATCAGTGAGGTGGGGTTGACCTGTTAAGCAGAATCATTTCTAGGGGTAACATCCAAATGCATGTTGAAACAAACAGAAACATTTATATCTTTGGTCCATGTGGAAATATGTCTAAACAAAACTGTGTATTTGTTGCAGTAACAGCACTTGTTCAAAAATGTTCGCACTTGATGATTAAAGATCAAAAAAGGCTTTTAGCTGGCCATCCACAGGGTGAACGGAACGATAACAGCAGGCATGGTGGCACTGAAGGATAGCCCCGAAAACAACACTGACAAAATTCCCAGCAATGCAGACAGCGCCACATTTCTCTGATCCCGGATCAGCGACTTCAGCCATTCACAGAACTGGAAAAATAGAGACAGAAAACTATTAATAATGATAGCAAAAACACAGAAAAGGTGTAATTTAAAATGAGAAGTATCCAACCATGCCAACTAGGCCCCCTGAAATAGTGCCATCAATACCAAAATGATTTATAGAGACATTTTGACACACTAGGAAAAGGATTGAAGAAATTATAATATATAAAATGTTTTTAAAAATAATCTAATATACTCATGAACTTAAATTACAATACTTTGAAAATGAATATTGTTTTAAGCTGCATGGATTTACATAGATTTTTCAAAAGTAAAATAACACTTCTGCAAGATTCCTTAAGCACAAATGACAAAAAGGACATTTTACAATTACCTTAAATCGATTCAAATGATTTAAAATGTGTGTCCTTATTGTTCCATTGGTCAAATTTGAACTTGATATATTTGTTTTTGCTTAAATGTTTTTATGACCCTTGAGAAGTAGCCAGCAAAAAATGGTGAAAACTCTTTCATAAAGTTAAAAGTATACATAAATCATGCTTGTTTGTGGACAAACATACGTTTGATTTAATATTTGCAAAGAAGACAAGAAAAATGAACTATTGAACTTTTTTGGTAAATAATTGAAGTTGTTTGAATGTGATTTTTTCAAAGGGGGAAAACGCCGTTGGTGACTTGTAGTCGTCCTTATCAATTCAACTCAATTCAATTCAATTTTATTTAAAGTGTCTTATCATAACAAAGTTATCTCAAGACACTATACAGTTGAAATAAGACTATAGTTGATTAAGGAAAAATAGATCCCAGCAATTCAATTCTGTTTATTGACGTTCTTAAACACACCCAGTATGTTTTATTTAGTTTTTTGCATTTAAATCATTACTCTTCCGCCATTCCAACTAGGATTTCCACTATCCCATCAACTTTGAAATACAAAAATAAAAAAACATCAGCTGCAAACGGACACAGATCCAGACAGGACTAAATAAACAATGCAGACTTTGTTCATTCATCCACTCGGGCGCATGAGTATGTTTGGGGGCGTGCTGCGCGTAATTGCGTGAAGTGAAAATGTAAAAGTTGATAAACAACATGAAGGTTGACCCGGTGCTTAAGAGGCGTCACCGGACTTCTCACCTTGTCCGTCTGCAGGCAGCGCGCCTCGTCGTAGCGGCAGAAGGTGACAAAGTGCTCGCAGTTGTTCCACAGTAAACTGTAGGCCACTGCGCCCACCAGCCTCTCCGCCCGCCGCGCCACCTCCTCCCCCGCCAGCGGGCTCCGCTGAACCCGCCGGTCCATGTGGTTGAGCAGGATCCTGGCGCCGTACGCGAAGTCCTCCACGGAGTCCGTCCGGATGCTGGCCCGCTTGGACAGAACCCCCAGCAGCAGCCGGGTGTTGGTCACCATCGCCTGGATGAAGCGCTCGTCTGAGGTGAACACCGGCAGGATGTCCGGGATCAGATGCGCCACCCGGTTGTCTCCCAGGTAGATGCCGAAGTGCGTGAAGAGAGTCCGCGGGACCTCCAGGAGGTCTCCCCGCTGGAGCCTGATGGGGGTCCCGGCGGTGGCGGAGGAGGCGGGCTGTGGAGGAGCATCGTCCCGCTCACAGCGGCGGGAGAGAGGCGGCAGCAGGCTGGGGAGCCTGAGGTGCGCCAGGAGGAAGAGCTTCTCCAGGAGGAAAGTCAACGTATCCAACATGGCAGGGAAGGACGTGGACGAGCGATGTGAAGTGTCTCTGTGCGCCCTCCTGCTGCCTGTGGAGGCGAGGTCTCCTTCTGGGAGATTTTGGGGGCGAAGTGAAGAGCGAGCTCGTGACGTCAGAGAGGCAGAGTTTGCGCCTCTTCCTACATCTCCAACGAGTCTAAGGTGCCCTGAAAAGGAACCCTAGAAAACAAAGAAATATCAAAGTGCAGGTATGACAGAAGGCGAATCGGCTGCACCAAAAGGGAAGTTGAGCGTTAAATACTACATCTGTTCATATTTTAAGGGTTTTTCATATTTATTCAAGACATGTCAGTTAATTTTTAGAGATCACAGATCTTGTCTTTTAGGCCTTTGCAGAAACCCTGTTGAAAATATGATATCTATCTATATATTTTTTTGGGGGGGGGGGGGCTGGGGTTTGTTTGTTTTTTTAAAAGGTATAGACAATCTTTCCTTGTCCAAAACACCACTAATTTAATTCATTGTCTTTTGTTGAAATTGATTGTAATTTCTTTGTTTATACACTAATTAAAATAATTGGTTTAATCCCAGAATTATTTTTAAAAGCCCAGCCTTTGGATTAAAACAGCAAAAAGTAAAATGGCATAACCCGTCATAACGATGAATTATCAGGAGCCCCTGACTGGTTTCTCTGCAACAAGATGGTTCCATATGAAGTTTGTGTTCAACCCTTTTTCACTAGTTAATGTGACTATAAGCCTTTTGACTCATATGACTTTTAATGGAGATTTTCTTTTCTCTCTCAAAATAAAAAAGCCGGACAGTATTAATCAACAACAAATAACAAAAAACAACAGAAATAAAGTAATTGTCTTGGTAAAAATGAACCGGTGCAATAATCTTCGGTCCCAAGAAACCATGGGATCCATTACAAAATGATATTGTCCAATTTGATGATCCCATAATGAATTATTGGACCTTGTCGTATAAGACCCACTCTTGTTGTTGTCATTTTTGTTTTGGTCGGTTCTGCGGCAATATGGCAAATCCTAGCTGTACATGCGGGTCAGTCAGTCTAGAATTCCTTCACTGAGAGCAGGAAACCGAAGAAGTTTACAGTGATCACTTTTTCCATTCCTCTAAATGTTAAACAAACTTCTGTAGCCACTTGGGCTGGAGTTTGCTCTGGACTGAATGGTGAGGTCACTGCAGTTCAGCCTCCAAAAACCACCAAATGGCCCAGACTTCAACAAAGAACAAAGACTCTCTAGTCTGCTAATCCGCTTCAAGATGTGCAGACGCAGCAGTGAGAACCTCAGACAGTTTGTGCTCTTTATTTGTTCAGTGGACGCCGCACACTGATTCACGCTCAATGCATTTTTCATTTCATTTGTTTGATGAAAAATATGTGACTTTTGCTTCATTGTATTGTTCCCATTTTTAAAAGGACAATGTTTTGATCTATTTGTCTCACATAATATGATTTGTGAAGAATTAAAAATAAATATATTGTGTTGTTTGAAGTGACTTGTAAGTCTGACAACACGTTTCCAGAATCTAAATGAAGCTTCTCAGAAAGAGGCCAGGACTTGTGTTCAAAGTTTGTAAGCGCCTGGAGAAACGCCACCCACACACTCACCCCAAAGCATGGTGGGTAATTCAGCAGAGACTGACATGTGATGACTACCTTTTCCTGCCACACTATCATTCATCTCATAGAGGATTTAAGGAGGATTATGGACCCCCACCTTCCTCCTAATGGGGTCTTCTTTGAAATATGCTAATGATTTCTGACTGCTTGGGGAGGAGAGAGAATCATGTTTAGTGTGTTTTTAACAATTGGAAGGATTAGGAGATGAGGCTGAAAATGGTTTTGACTGCATGGGCCGCATCTCAGCCCCCATTGTGCTTTTGAACTTATTCTAAAGGAGATATCATGATGCAGGGAGTCATCAATGTCACACTAATAATAACAGTGATAAGGTAACACAACAATGTATATATTCTATTACAACCATTTATTTAGCCATATTGTTCAAGTGTTCTGTCATTCAGGTTCTAACTAGTGTTATTGTTGGTGAGTTGGGTTGAGTTTTGTGGTAGATAAGGTTATGCTTCACAGACACTACCTCACTACCAACAATAACAATTGGCTCCTTCAAGCATTTGAGTGAGTGATGTGTTTTTTATTTGGGATGTGCAAATACAGGATGGGAATAAATCATGATTTTTATAAATATTCCTACAAATAATGGCCACATATGCAAAAAAAGGAAATTCTTGATAATTTGACAAAAGTGAAAGGAATAGAATAAACACATCCAAGGTCACACTCAAGAAAGTCCACCCACTGTCTCATGATTGTTTGTGACCAATGGGCTGATAAAAAAATGGACGAACATGTCAGTTCTGTACCAGCATCAGTTGTCAGCAGAGAGCTCATTTATCTCTCCTTTTATCCACTACGATTAGAGTGAATGAAGCGATAGCTCGTCGCCCCTCGCGTGAAATGCACAAAGACACACAAGAAAGGAGCAGGAGATTCTCATGTCACGACTTGTGATGAATGTTTTACTTTGAACGTGGAATTAAATCAGTCAGAAGTCCATGAGTAAAGACTGATGAAGAAATAAAAAAGCTTTGTCGACTATGTCTTAATGTGGATCTGATTTGTCTTAATTAACCAAACTACAAATAATAGAGACAAAAAAATAGTCAAAATGCTTTATTGAGTCATTATCATTAAAAAACAAATGCTGGAATTCAAATTGAAATTTGACCAGCGCTTCAGTGAAACAGATGTTTCTACAAATACATGTGTTGGCCTCACTAAGGTTCTGCTGTCAACACCTTTGCTGCTGTGCTGCTTCCTGTGACTTTAGATGTCGGTGAACGTCATGACAGACGGGGTCACACTGCAGGCACCAAAGACACTTGTGAAGTCATCAAAACATCTATAATCTTTCTAAACAATTCCTGATATGGTGCATAATGACAATAAAAAATGGCAGGATACTTTCCAAGCATTTCAAATTTGATTTATCGGCATTTAACTTGCAGTTTGTGTTGGCAAACGATGGAAAAATGTGTCTAGTGAAATAAAGGTAGAAGTTTTATAATACAGATTCGGAATTTTAAGAGATTAAAAGGTGGTGCGCTTCGTTTAAAAATTATGTAATAGAACGGTAACTATTCATGTCATAACATTCTACATACAAATTGGTATCATATAAATAGTGCTTTCCAACGTTAAAAAAAAAGAAAACTATCCTTTTTATTTTGTGAATGTAAAGAGAAATTATTTTGTTTCCCTAACCATAATGCGTTTCTAGTAAAGTTAAGCTCAACAGAGCCTGACCCAGGGGTCTTTTCATATTAAATCTAATCACACTTTTTTCCTCCTGCAAGTGTTTGAGTATCTGTTGAATGTAATGTCACTTAAAGAAACTGTGTCGCAGGGTGAATCATTATTTTTCTCTAAAGTAAACTGTACTTTTATAAAAAATACGAATGAAAGAAATTCTTACGTTGTAGCATCCAGGGTAAATTTCAAATTATGAAATTATTTATTTTTTTACTTAATTATCCAAAATCTATATGTATGTCCCTAATTCTATGTGTTTTTTTCTAGTTGGTGATGGTGCATATCGAAAGGACAGTAAAGCACTTTTGTTTTGTATATGCCGACAGGAAGTTGACTTTCTCTTGGTGTCCTGAAAGCAATTTAAAACGTGTATGTTTTATTCTGCACGTGTGTCTCCAGCCTGCTGAGAGCACAGAGACTGATTTGGGAATGATTCAGAGAAGCTCTCATCCGTGACCTAAGCAGCATCAAGGATCAGTCTGGTTGCAATTATGGGAAAACAGAGGGAAACTCGGAAACTGGCATTCCTGCAGCAAATGGCACCGGTGCTTTGCGATTTAGGTGCGTTGCCACAGGCTTTTGATTGGACCGTTGAGCTCCAGCACAGGATACTTTGAAACCGGAACCTTTACCCCGGAGGTTTGGGGGGTTTGGAGGGTGTGGGGATCAGAGGTCACGGAATGGCAAAGCTTTAACAAACCTGATGATACGATGATGATCGGGGAGGATGCAGAGCCGCGAACACCTCTCAGACAAACCATATCAGTTACCTGCTAAACTAGTTCACAGCCCATTTTTACTTACACTAGAATCAAGAATTTATTTTTACTTGTTATACAAATCCAATAAATGTTGACTGTCCACCTCTAAGGATGGTGAATAATTACTGAATCCTTGGAAAGTAGAAATCTGATGTGAACACTTGAACAAAACCTCAAGTAAATAGTCTATAATACAAGTTGTCATCACAGAAGGACTCAGATAAGAACAACAACAAATGGTTTTAAATGTACTTCATTCATTTGAATTCCAGATTAGTAATCCAAAGGAACAGTTTGTTAAGGCAAACAAAGCCCTGGTAGTAGATTTGGGCTAGACTTGGAAATGAAACGAAAATGGCACAAACTGTTTTTGAATCTCCAGATAAAACTTGAAAAAATATCTTGATGTAAATGTATAGAAATCTGAAGAAAAGTGTAACTTGAGTTGATGGACCCTTAAGATTCTTATTTTGTAGTTTGGCGACTAAAGCCTCTCTCACACCTGCCTGACACATCCAAATCATCTGTGGTTGATACAATCCTGCACAGTGAAGCTGAGGTACATGTTTTTGGGCTATATTACAGTTAAATCAAAACTGACTTGAGCTATTACTGTAGCATTTGGCCAAGAGAACATACACATTTCGATCCGTAAAAAATAATTCTAAAGATTAAGCATCATTAGTGGGTTGTTCTATAATTGTTAACGTTAGTAAACAGGTAATTGACATGGATCAGCATCTTCATGTTTCCTTCGTTCGTCCTCGTCTCAGTCCACCAGTGACTTCAGGTCAGGAAGCCCCTTCAGCTTTAAGTCCAACAGCATTTGACCATAAGCCTTACCCTGTCAGGAGCAGGACGAAACACTTTAACATCATGCAAACGCGTTTTAACCCGGTGTGTGTGGTTTTGTGTGTGTTTGCCTTTTACACAATATACTCCAATTATTTGGGAAAGCTTTCCAGTTGGGGACAACATTTGGCATCCCTGTTAAGATCGCATTAGAAAAGCATTGAACATGCTCTGACAAAAATCGCTGATGTCCACATAAGTGACATTGTGTGTGTGTGACCCCCCAATCTGTCTGTGTATAAGCTTAAACTCAACCTCTAGCCTAAGTCGGAGGTACTGCATCCTGCAATGCCCCAAATGTGGCTATAATATCTTACAAAAGTTTGTCATCGTTAGATACGACAATGTACCTTTAATTGAAAAATAAATTATTTTTGAAATCACAATCCTCTTTTTATATATCTATTGAAAGTTCCAGCCGCTCTTTAAACCATCACAGGACCCCACACATGTAGGTGTCCCAAATGGATACGTATGTGTGTGTGTTTGAGGCCGTTTCTAGTGTGAGAGTGTGTGTGATCACACATGGCGAGGCAACGGTGGGTTTGTGTGCCTCTTTGATGTCGCTGTGGATTCCAGCAAGGCAGTATAAAACTTTTACAAGAGCATCTGAGTAAGAAATGCGGCGAAAAGGTGGAAAAGCTGTGAACATCTTAAAATGCTTTGGTTTTAGTCAATCCAAAATTGCTTGTTAAACGAAGCAGCCCGTGTGACCACCTTCCTATCCATGACGTAAAAATGTTTTACCTGGGGGTCACTGCGCAGTGAGGCCACCCCTCCCCCGCCGAGAGAACTCTCCAGAACAAAGTTTAGGCCGTGGATCCCCGGAAGAGTGTATCTACAAGGTCAAGAAACAAAGGGAAACCAAGAGACGTTAAACACCGATACACAGCTGGCGTTTCACTCGCAGCTCTTCACTCTTTACAAAGCCGAGTGTGTTTAAAGGGGAAAAAATGTTGTGCTGCTTGTTCGATTTCTGGAGGGTTTATTGTGTATGTGTGAGTCGAGCCTTATTCATACCTTTAAATTACATTTTATAGCTAGCAAATGAAAACCGCCTGTGATTAGAGAGCAAAATTGGCTTAAACCAAAACAAACAAAGTAACTTAGAAAACTCCATCAGTTCAAGTGTAAAGGCAGTGTCTGTGCTTAAACGAGTGTTTGGTGTGGAACACACAAGCATATGTGGTGCTTTACGAGAGCTGGAGGGGCACTAATGAACCGTCTGCGGGTTGAACGAGCATTTTTTTAGGGTGTGAGTCGGGATGCAGGTCAGAGAATTTTACAGCCTCCACCTCCTTATTACAGTAATTGCAAACACACCGCAACCTGAGTCACGTCGCAACCATGTTTAGGCCTCTGCGGGGGTCCCACACATGCACTTTTGCCTTCCACCAGGAATGTGTTAAATAGGCAAACACAGGCGCTAGTGTGCAAGTCTGCCATTTCTAAGTATATTGGACTCAATACACTTCACATAACTTCTCATCATTTCACTGTTGCCAAATTCCTGTTTGCTAACAAAATACAATTAAACATCAGGTAAACTTTAATACATTTTTAGTTTAGCAAGTTGCTAAATGAATTATACTAGACTAGACTTGGGGGCAAAAAGAGTGGGAAATGTCTGACGGATAACAGCTTTATATTTATTATTGTATTAACTCTGAATACAACTTTCTCAAGTTCTTTGTTCTTCGTTGTTTTTTTCATTTAATAGTTTCTTCGCCCCGCTTATATGTTTAGAATGTGGTCCTTGAGGAAATGTAATTTGCCTTGTGCTCGCTAGACAAATAAACTTGACCTACGCAGACAGTATGTTGTTTGTACATTTTTTGATTGTGACACAAATATTTTATTTTTGCCTAAATACATTGTGTTAAAGTCTGGGTGTCATCCTCGACAGTACACTTTCTTTTCATTCCCACATAAACAACATCATCCTGTCTGCATATTTTCACCTCCGCAGAACCAACAGACTCCGCCCCTCCCTCACCCCCCATACTGCCGCCATCCTTGTCCACAGCGTCGTCACCTCCCGCATCGACTATTGTAACTCCCTATTGGATCTTTTTGGTCTCCCTCAAAAGTCACTCCACAAACTCAAACTGGTTCAAAACTCGGACGCCCGCATAACTACCCAAACCCCCACATCCTACCACATTACCCCCATCCTCCAGCATCTTCACTGGCTCACTGGCTGAATCATCTACAAACTCCTCCTGCACACCTTCAAGTCCGTCCATAACCTCACCCCTCTCTACCTGTCTGACCTGATTACAATCAACCCTGACTCACTCTCTCCGCTCCTCCTCCACCACTCACCTCTCTGTGCCCTCTGCCAACCCCAGCACCGTGGAGAGCAGAACTCTCTCCCACCTACCCTCCTCAATTGTGACCATCTCCCACTATTCAAATCACAACTCAAAAAACACCAGTTTCGACTTGTATACCTCTCAGAACCTCTTTCATCTGCTGTTACCTCCTCGTTTTATTATGTTGTTTTAATCCTCTACCTCCTGGTTTTATTGTATTATGTCGTTAGCTAATCGTTAGCTTAGATTGTTGAGGGTAATTTAACAATACTAACTTGATGAGTTAGTGAGGACATTAGCATGGAGGATGATAGTTTATAATGTCTTTTTAAAATGCACATGTTTACATGAAAAATATACGTTTTGTTTTAGTTTTTTCATTGTGTGGAGAGGGCAATTGATGTACCTGACATGGTTTTAAAGATGTAAAATAGGTACATACTGAGGCAAACTGATGATAAGGAAGATCATACAAAGAGTTATTCGATTCTGAAGTTTAAAACAATAAAAATTGTCTTTACTCGATCAACAGGTAAAACTATCACAATAAGTATTTATTTTTATTCACACAATCTTGTCAAATATACTTTTGAGTTAAATAAATGTATTTTATGTGAACAGAGATGGTGAGCCACAAAAAAAATCATATTAACTCTAACGAAAGGCCACAAATGGCTCCTGGGTCAGACTTTAGACATGCTCAAGTGAATTTCATGAGGTCGGCCAAACTGGTCATGGATATTTGGAGAGGTAACATGCACTTAACAATGTATTTATTTGTGTAGTTTCTCTGTACACTGTTAATATCACAAGTAGGTGTTTACCACCAATGTCTCCAGACTGTGTTGACCATATTTTAGAGATAATTCTCAGCAAAGTTCTTACCTCCACTCAGCATAAGTGTTGCAAAGGTCAATCTCAACTTTTCTTCCGGAATGTTCTTGATCTCTCTTAATCATGCCGTTGAAACCTTACATAACCTACTACTACTTCTGTTGAGAGTTATTGTAGGAAAATAAACCTTTTAAATATAGACTTTATTTTTTAAATACTATATATACACACAACCAGATACACTGGCACACATTTATGTGCACTGATAGCGGTCATGTTATGGTTTGAAATATATTTTGTTGACTACCTTCCAAAAAATTGCCCCAGTACCCCTTTTATCTCTTTGAGAAATATCTCATATCATGCTGGTCATTTAAAGAAAACTCGCAGAAATCACAATGCTATGGACCAACTTTGACCACAGTCAATTAAATTAAAAGCCAAAGTTTTGCATGGATGAACCGGGACTTCTTTCACCTTAAAAATTTCTTGCTACAGGTATTAATGCTTTATCTTACCAACTGTCAATCGAAAAACAGAATACAGTACTATTGCATTGTTTAAGTAGGGTTGGGAATTGATTGGAACTGGGAGTAAGTGTTTTCATTATACAATGAGTCAGAAATAGATATTATCCGTCGGTGAAAGTAAAATTTCTGTCCGACTTTTTAAATTCGAGTCTTTAAAAACTGCAACCAAAAAAATCAGAATTAGAATCATTCAAATTCAAACAATACCCAATTCTTACATCCTTAATTGTATTTTTTTTTATACTGGTATATTCGAAACTGCAATGTAATGCTCGCCTGGATAACTTTCTGAATTAATGGCTAAGAAATATGAGTGAACACGACTTCTGTGTTTTGGTTCATCCGACTATAGAAGAACTAGTTACATCATCAGTGACATTGAAAAGGGTCGATGAAACAGCAAATTTACCTTGACAAAAATATAAATGAATACTTGAACCACTTTGACTGGAAGGGTTTTCTCGTTATTGAAAGAAGGAACTGAAGTCAAGAGCCTGCAGCAGTTATGAACAATCGTCTCCTTCAGTCTTCTTCATGGACATTTTACAAAGAATAGAGCTTAATCATCTGCAGGCTCAGATTTTTAGTCCTGGGTTAGGGAGATATTCTGAGGTTGGCTTATGTTCTGTAACAACCACCAGGGGGAATTCCAAGGTCAATTTCACAATCAATTAACTTGCTGCTTGCAGATCTCTGAGTCGAGGTCAGAAAAATAAAGTGGCTCTGTGTCGTCCATGTCATAACGGGTAAAACGCTGAATAGATTCAAATTTCAACCAGGAAAAAATGATTCCAGGAGGAAATCAAATGTTTTTCGACATGCATTTCACGTGAAGGAGAGTCATTCCTTAGGGGGTGTAAGGGACCCCTTGGAGTCCTTCATGGGTCCAAATAGAGGTCAGGGCCAAATACAGATTAGGAGTCTTTGTAATCCTCTTTAAGGAAATTAACATGTTTAACAGCAGGAATGTTCATTAGTTCATTATTTACACTATTTAAATGTAATTCATGATCTTTGTTTAGCCATTCCCCGTCCCTAGCTTTCCAGCACCTGCATGATTTTAAATGTTGTTACAGGTTTACAGTCCAGCAGAGAAGAGTGAAGATTGATTCTTAAAAAACTTACCGTTTCACAGTATCGTGAACATCAGGTTGAATAAGATGAGAGAAGTACTCTTTTACCACAGAGGATGTTAGGTGTTTCTTCAAGTATGGATAGAAGAGGGGATGACGGGCAACTACGCCTGGTAAGAGGAGGAGATGCTTTGAGTTATTACAAAACATTGTACTAGATATATATTTCGAAGACAAAGCTACCGTGTAGTTCTCACCAATATTGGCGCTGTCTCCTTTGTCTCCACTTCTTGTGTAAGCCAACTCCTCCAGCCGGTAGCTGTGTTTTCCACATGGGAGATCTCGAAAGAAACAAGAGAAATATTGCTCATTTTCTAATGTCAAGTCAGAAATCTTAATTCATTATGAAGCTTAAAACCTTTCTGTAAGAGGACAAATATCAAAAAGTGAGAAGGAAAACATTTTTATATTATGCGTAATTCTTTTTTAAATGAACAGAAATTAATCGGGGGCAAAAATCCATAATTTCAAACGTTCCACCCAAAGAAAAACTTATAAAGGCCCTAAGTTAATTTGGGGATGTGACCACATTCAAACTTCAATCACCATTGCCAACATGGAGGACCACAGCTGCCATGTTTAGTAAAGGCCTCCATATGATAATCTTTTACCTGCCTACATGCCTTGTCCAGTGCTTTTATTCCTCATTTGGACTTTCAGGACTACTTCCATTCTACACCTAGTAGCTGCTCATGTTTGATGTGTGGTTGTAATGAGATAATTCCCAGGCCTTAAAAACGAATTTTGATCCCTTTTCATTTTAATCTTGTCAATTTAAATGTTGTCTACCTTTCATTTAGCTTTTCACCTGGCTTATCTTATCATAATTATAATATTTGAATTTGGGATGGGTCTGTGTGAGGCCTAATGGACATCGTTAACCTAGCCTCTATCGGTATACTTTGTTCTACATTTTTGTATTTAAGCCAGGTGATATTTATGACAGTTGTCTTGTCTCACCACTTGGGTCCAGCCTTGATTTTGATGCTGCTATTTAAGATAATTTTTGTTTACAATGATTTAAAATCATGTTTGCCACTTCAATGCTCAATTAATTGATCTTTATTGATCTATCTAAGTTATTTACACTCTGGTGATTTCCAAATATGAGTTTCCAGACTCGTTAAAAATGTAGTGTGAAAACTTGAAAACTTCTCACCAGCATCAGGAAGCTCATCAGATGAAGCCGGAAGAGCTTCCTGTTGAGATTTGTCTGGCTCTGAGGTCAAAAGGGACTCAATGAGCTGTCCACCCATGTGAACCTCAACCTGCAAAATAATTGATCCACATATTAAATAAAAATATGAATCACCATGCATCTGTTTTATACTAAACAAAAGCACTTTTCTGATATAATAACAAATTATTAAAGGCACACACAGTTGTTAACCCAAATAATCACAATTATTTGAAATAAACATTTTGGTAGGATACACAAAGTAAAAAAGAACATGACATGACTGGATAATAGAATAAAATAATTCCATAGACAACCAACCTGTAGCTCAGTCTTGGGGTGCATGAAGAAAAATGGCTTCAACACTGGAGAACTTTGGTAAACAAAAAAACGAAAACAAAAAAAAGCAGCTGGTCAGAGAAATAACTGTTATCAAAGTATTTTAAAAAAATTTTTTTATAGGACCCAAGGTGAATATGAATAATCCATATATAAAAAAACATACAATTAACCATCAATTAATCATGAAGATGGAATTTAAAAAAGTGTTTTCTCTTACACTCTGGGGCGTCCACCAACAATGCCCGTCAGTCCAGGTGCTTTAAAAAGTAAACACATTTCAAATTTTAAAAATAGTCACCTATTTTAAATGAAAAAATATCATGAACTGTTGGTCAATTAAAATAATCTCCAGTACACAGGTTAACAGGTTGACCAGCTGCTTTGTCTCCTCAGCCAAGTAAATTTGAATCTATCTTTATGCATAAGAAACAAGTATGGTAATCAATTTTGTTGTCCTTTAGTTGAACTCATTACCCATAAACATGTCCCAAAACTCACCCTGGTCACTACCCTCCTTATCTACGCATTCTGCTAGAAGCGGAGTCTCTATTTGGAGCTTGACTGCTAAAGGCAATAATGAGAATGGTGAGAATTGTAGGTTTGAGACTTGAAAAAAAAAAACATATTTAATTCATACATTATGGATTTCAAACCTGATCGATTCAATTTTATTAAAAGGATGAAATCATAACCAAGTTATCTTATGACACTTCCCACTTTAACCAACACTATATAAGAGAGAAAAATACAGGTCCAAGCGAATCACAATGAGCGACAGTGGTGAGGAAAAACTTCCCTCTGACAGGTAGAAACCTTGAGCAGAGCCAGATACAGTGTGAATAGTCCCCTGCTGTGACCGGCTGGGAAGAAGGAACATCGAGTTGCCCTCCCCCTTAACCTACACTGAGAGGTCAGTTGCTTATTTTCGAAAACATATTTTGTTGAGCGGTTTGGGAGTCCAAAAGGCATAATGATCAGACACACCCACACACAGACAGATTTACTATATATAAAGCGAGAGTTAGTAAAATATATAAAGAGAATATAACCCTTCTTTGTATGGTAAGAAAGGGGAAAGCTTTTCTTACCCATGCCAGTCCCTGCAGCAGCGATTTCTCTAGAGAAGAGTTCCAAAGCCTGTTTCTGTTTGTGGTGGACGGCCATCCAGATCACTGCTTCTCTGGAGCCCTGGAGGAAAAGTTCTCCTTATTAGTGCTTTGATTGTGTTCACAATGCTCCAAACTATTTTTAAGGCCTTTAAAAAATTCACTTGTATTGTCTGTCTTTTTTCCTTTAAGGACCCTCATTCAGTCAGCAGGACCTAAAGACGTCTTTGGGTGAAACATTTACAAGATAGAAAACTGAGTGCAGTTCCTGAATCCTGAAAGCATTTACTGTTGAATTACTTTTTTAATATTTAACCAAATCATCATCGAAATCCAGAGCACCTCTTCAGCAGCTAATTAGCTTTCATGGAGTAACATGAGGGTACATTTTCCATGAGAGAAAAACTGGCAGTGAGAATAATTGACCCACAGTTTCTCTCTAATTTACTTTCCATTTGTGGTGACATGAAGGGGGTCTTTTCCACATGGTTACCAAGTCATGTGACAGCATTTGGGAATTTAAAAAGACAGTTCAGATGAGATTAAATGCCAAGAAAAACGTTGTTCAGCAGTTTTTAGCACTCTGTTAATGAAACAGGAAAACAAGAAATACTGCCCAAGGAACAATGAAAAAAGACTTGAAACCAAAGGTAGCAGCATAAATAAGACATTTTGGTTACCCTTTTACAGTTGTAGTGATGGGTTGACAAGGCCTAATGAAACAGCTGATGGGTGTCATGTGTCTTCATTTTGGAAGTCCAATAGATGGCAGTATAAGTTTGAAAGCCAAAGATTATAAAGTAAGTAAGTAAGTGAGTGATTTACCCGAATCAGCCGACATCATGATGTCACTGGACACTTTCAGTAGGAGCCAGACTGAAACTTCTCATGGATATCGCTCTGATCCAGGAACAACTATAGCTTCTCAGACACCACCTTCTCTAAGATCTTGGATCTGTCCCCTAATCCTTTAAAAATGAAGCGGTCACCCCAATTTTGAAAAAACTTGGTCTAGACCCCAACATTTACAATAATCTCCGCCCCATCTCAAACCTGCCATTTGTCTCTAAAATACTAAAAACTGTCGCCTCTCAACTCCACTCCCACCTCTCACAAAACAACCTCTATGAGCCCTTTCAGTCCGGTTTCCACCACCACCACAGCAAGGAAACAACCCTCGTCAAAATTACTAATAACCTCCTCACTGCCGCTGACTCTGGTCCACTCTTCATCCTCATTCTCCTCGACCTCATCGCTGCCTCTGATACCATCTCACACCTCATTCTCCGCAGTAGAGTCTCCTCACTCTGCATCTCCCAAAGTTCCCTCAAATGGTTCCACTCCTACCTCACTGACTGCACCCAGTTCCTCTAGCTAAAATCTTCCAGATCCACCCTCTCCTCAGTCACCGCAGGTGTGCACCAGGGCTTTGTCCTGGGACCCCTCCTCTTCATCACTTATCACCATCACTACTTATCACAAAATTCAACATCAATTTCGACTTCTTCGCGGATGACACCCAGCTCTACCTTTCTTGCAAACCCTACTCGTCAATTCGGCCCCCCCTCCTCACTTCCTTTCTACACAAAACCAACTAATGGTTCACTTCAACCCTCCTAAAATTAAATTCAGACAAAACAGAAATCCTCCTCATCCAAATCCACACTCTCCAAAGTTGAGTTTCCTCCTCCCCTCAGGTCAAGAGTCTAGGTGAAATCCTCGACAGTACACTTTTCTTACAATCTCAAATTAACAACGTCACCCGGTCTGCATATTTTCACCTCGGCAATATCAACAGGCTCCGCCCCTCCCCTCAAAAGTCCCTCCACAAACTCCAACTCATTCAAAACTCTGCCGCATCATCACTGAAACCCCTACATCCCACCATATTACCCCCATCCTCCAGCAGCATCACTGGCTCCCCATTAACCAAAGAATCATCAACAAACTCCTCCTGTACACCTTCAAGTCCATCCACAACCTCACCCCTCCCTACCTGTCTGACCTCATATCCACCAAAACCCCGACTCACTCCCGCTGTTCCTCCTCCTCAACACACCTCTCTGTGCCATCTGTCCCCCTTTAGCACCGTGAAAAGCAGAGCATTCAGTCACTCTGCTTCCAAACTCTGCAACTCTCTCCCACCTGACCTATGCAACTGTGACTCTCTCCCCCTCTTTAATACCCAACTCAAAACTCACCTGTTCCGCACTGCTTACTCCTCATAACCCCTTTCATCTACTGCTAGCACTTTGTTCTATAATGTTGTTTTTATCCTTCAGCATCGCGTTATTATTGTACTGTGTGCTTCTATTGTATTATGTATTTTATTGTATTTATGATTTTATTGTGCAGCCACCTTGAGTCTTATGAATGGCGCTTTTAAATAAAATGTATTATTATTAATTATTATTATTATTATTATTATTATTATAAATTACTGAGGTCAGTCGGGTCTAATCCTACCTTTTTGAGTAAAGGCTCCACAATGGCATGTTTAAATGCATTGGGAAAAACCCCTGCGGAAAGGGAGAGGTTTACTATTTTGGTAACCCAGGGGGGCAATTTCATTACAACACACTTTAATAAGAGCCTACACAGAAGGTTCCACACAAAAGGGGAGGGATTTTCTCTTTGATCAATTTAATTTTGTCAATGAAAAATCTCAACAATGCATTGCTGTCAGCTTCACAGAGGACAGGGGTGATTGTAGCAGCAGCACACACGAGAGAATTGATCGTGTCAAACAACACTCTGGGGTTTTTATTTACTGTTACAAGTTTCCGAATGTAATCAGGCCTGGCAGAATTCATAATCTCATTGAATGAGGACATCAGATCCCTGAGGTGAAGACACAAGCGCATGGATTATAAACTCCAGATTGTAGAGATTTTTTTCAGTTAAAGAAAACAGTTTTTGGTCAGTTTTCTTTCAGTGTTGTACTAGAGATTTGTCTCTGTCAAATACAAAACCAAGGTTTCTGAGGCTCAGTTACCTACTACGATAACAAATGCTGTTATTGTCACCTTTTTTTGTGCATGAGCACCGTACGTATCTTCAGCTCCGAGGACCTGGATGTTGACAGCACAAAAATCTTGAAGCCCCAACTGCTTAAAGATGCGCTTTGCCCTGCACACAGACACACACTGGGCATTAATACAATAAATAATACATTGTTGAATACAACTCTATTTAATTTTGGTTAATTTATCTTTAAACCCTTTGTCAATTTTGCTAAAGTTTACATTCCTGTACACAGACAACACACCGTTTGATGACGCTCTCCGCAGTTCGTCTAGCCTTTTCCTCCGATCTTGGTCCTCCAACTAGACAAACAGCTGTCACTCTGAAACCGTCCATGTATGTTGCACACACCTACAAGAATAATATATTTAGCTAAAAGCTTATTTTCTAAAAAAGCACACTTAACACATTCCTGTGCTGTAAATAAACGTAGAGTCAAACCTTGTAGTCAGGTGATGGTGGAAATCCTTTGGCACCAGTGACACTGACTGCTCCTCCATCCACACCTGAAATCAAACAATTTTAAGACATCAATCTTTTTCTTTGTCTTTTAAAAATAGCAGCTTTCAGTTTCTTTCGGAGTGGGTGAAAGAATATGTGAAACTCAATCACAGTTATAGTGAACAATATGTTAACAAACAAAATCATAGGCGACGTTTCTTGTGTCTTTTAGCTCAATAAATAGTCTAATAACAAAGAAAAGGGGAAAAGATATTTTAGTTGTTTACTATATAAACAAAAAACATACCAGGGTTCAGTTTTTTTTTCTTTAAAACCCGTAGCTTCATAAATATAAAAACAATATTTTATCTTTATAAAACTCTCCAAAGATCTGTCAGTATTTGTAAACCTATTACTAGTCTGCCACCAGCTCCTTTTTGCACTTTCTCACAGCTCCTTTAGAATGAAACATTACACAGCAATTTCTTTCACCTCAGCATGAACCAGACTCCACCAGGCTACAGATGAGAAATATGTGGGTCAGGGAACGGTCAGGCAGTATTGAGCAGCCCAAATACTTCAATTAGACTGAAATATTTACATTTTTCTGAGCTGCAACAAGAGCAAAAAGTTCATGACCCTTTTCAAGATGGATACTGTTCCAGATCTGATCCAAAACACCCACATTGTCATAGTTGAAAAAAAAGGCATAACTTAAAGGCTGATAAACTACATATCGTTTAATTCAGCAGTGTTTCCTGACATTTTAGCATCAAAGTGAAACGTTAAAAGGTAAAATATTGTGGATAATGGAAAATTAGTTGTTTTTTTTACTCAAAATGAGATCAGACTGTTGGATCTGAAAGTTTAACACTATTGAATAAGTAATTAAGTAAAGACAAAGGTTGAGCAGCAGCTTTAAGTAATATATCAATAAGAGACAAAGACAATAAGTCAATTTTACATTGAATTATCTTAAGGCTATAATACTACAAATGTAAGGAAAAATGGTAACTTGTTGCACGAGGAGTTTGAAACTGTAAATTTGAGAATAGCCTCAACAACAATTTAACACAAACCCAAAATTTGCCTTGACCTACAAATTCTAAAATAAAACCATAGAATGCCTAATAGCTAAACCAGGGATGTAAAACAAAATCATTAATGGGGCCAGAATCTTTAAAACAGTCTACATGGTGGCCAAAAACGCATATTTAGAAAAATGTCTTTAGTAGGATATATTAGTGTGATTGCAAGGATTTATTCTGAGGCTCAATCCATCTTGATTTTCTTTGTGTCAATCAAATGCTTCCATCGAATTCCCATCCTTAGTTTGACATAAGTTCTACTCATACTTAAAGCCCTGGTCTAATTGTCAACATATATAATGTCTGTTCCTTATCTTATCTAAAACAAAAACATCTCACAATATATCAACATGAACATTAATCTACTATCGTATAGTTATGACGTGATTGTCTTTAAAAGTTTATCCTAACTATAGTTATAAAAGTGGGTTTATATAAAACCTTTAATAAATGAAAAACATTTGATAAGTAAGAGCCAAATATTTCTTCCTTAAGCGCAACTTTTCAGGGTCAACATCCCAGGAGGCTCTGAAACATGGCTTTGTAGGCCATTGGAGTTTATTGGGTTTTTTTTAGATTGGAGCATTTACACCTCCTCATTTGGATTACAGATCCAAACATAAAAGCACAAGTAAATGTCAACAACTAATTCACTTATCAGTGAAGAAAAGTTCAGCAGAGGAGGTTGTCTGTTCCATGGCAGTTTTTGATGGATCTATGTTTTGATGTGTGAATAAAAATAGCTAATTAGATGGTTCGGTGGAAAGTGAATGGTTCAAGCAGGGGTCAGAGCAGACATCCGGATGTGTTTGTTTTAGGTGAAGAAGAATTATGTAATATAGTTGAGCAACCGGTCACATCTTCAGTGTTTGACTGTGTGTTTGTTACCCGGCAGCTCCTTGATGGTCACGCGACTGAAGTCACAGGTGACGTCGGGCAGCAGGTAGCGCTGAGGGTCGCCAATCTCGTATACCAACTGCTCAGCAACCGTGCCGAATGAAACCAGGCCCCCAGTTTTGGGTGGTTTGGTGAGAATGAAAGAGCCGTCGCTCGAACATTCGGCCACCGGGAAGCCCATGTTGTGCCTGTGGAAAACTACTATTATTTTGTGTTTTATAAATTTTCATGAAAATCAATGATAATGTTTTACTGTCATGTGATAGCTTATGTGTCTTAATGGGTTTTGATTTTTAAAAAATATAAATCAAATTATTTCACACATTGGTATTTCTCTAATGTAATTCCACAATCAGATGTCGATGGTGAAATAGTGAAAAAGTATATAACGGATAATAAGGAATACAAGTTCAAGCTGAGAGAAGATAAACTTATACGGAGGAAAAAAAAAAGAAAATGAGAAAATAAAAATAAACAACAGACAAATATTCAGATTATATACCAGATAATTCCCTTGTAAGCCGAAAAGAATATCTGCAGAATAGTTGATATACAAAAAGAAATGTAACATAGATACTGCCAACTAAGATAGAATTTAATAATAACTCAATACTAAACAAAAAAATATATCTTTGACGTTGTTTTTAAATAAAGATAACTGTACTTACCAATCTGGGACTTTATGCCAGTCTGTAAAGATTCCTCCTGTACACTGAGCCCCGCACTCAATCACATGTCCGGCAAGACTGACACAAAAACATCAAATTATTTGGGAGGCAAATTATAGAGATAGCCTCAATTTAATCTCAATAAATAATACCAAAATAAATTAAATATAACATTTTCATATGGTCATTATAATGTGTGTTTGCGTGCTTGCGTGCGTGCCTACATACCTTCCAGCTGCAAGCAAGTCAAAGTCTTCTTTCTTCCATCCAAACTGCAATAGATAAATGTTATAAGTAATCTGTAACTCAGTGCCACCTGCTGGGCATTTGTATCAGGCAAAAATTTGAGTTTTACTTTATAGAATCCACTAATATGCTAGAACTTGGGATTCAAAAGAAACAATGAGGCAAAAAGAAACTCACTGAATGCATGAGAGGCCCCAGGACGACAGCGCTGTCCACACAGCGACCAGTTACTACGATATCTGCACCCAGATCTAAACATTTACGGATTGGAAGTGCACTGAAAACATAAAAGAATATTTACAAAAACTTTTTAAAAGGAAAAATAAAATCCAACCCTCTTCATGTGTTCATACCCGAGATAAGCGTTCATACTGTGAAGTGTTTTGGGCAAATGTTGTTTGCTGTTGTCAGACATTCTTACCTCAGTAAGGTTGTTTTTCTGTTAGAAGAAAAAAAGCTTTTCATTAAAAAAAAATGAATGCGCCAAAGATGACACAAGAAGTTTCGTGTTGCAGCCTCACGTGGTGAATGAGGTCATCACCTGTCACCACGGCAACCTTCATGTCCAGACCAGCCTTCTTGATGACCTCCTCAATGGCTTCCGCACAGGCAAGAGGATTCACACCCCCTGCATTACTGATCACACGAACACCTACATGGACCAAATCAATAGATTAATTGTTATTTTTCAGGAGGATTAGGTACCAAGTACAACTCTAGGATTACTTGCTTGCCTTTTTTGTGAATGTCATGAATAAATGGTGCGAGTGCTACCTCGACAAAATCTGGAGCGTATCCCATTTTCTACAACAAGACAAAAAAGGGTTATTACTATGTTGTGACCACAGTGTGGCCTCCTGTTTCCCAGAAAAGCATTACATAGATTATTCTCTTACATCATTATGCAGCTACTTTCTAAAGTGCTAATTATAGAATTTTTCATCTACTTCTTCTCCGGTTATTCTGCTTGTCAACTACCACCATCATGATTACTGTTTTAATACATACATAATTGTGCACAAATGTGTAATTAATTAAAAATGTATGAATGTTACCAGATATTTTGGGGCTTGAAAGTAACATAAATCTTATTTTTGTGTTCATGTTTTTAAGACTTTTGAAAATAGGATTTAAGAAAGTTTAATCAGGGCCAAATTATCCATATGGGCAATTGGACAGGTGCCCAGCAACGGTCGGTGCTCCTGAAAAAATTCCTTTTGCCCTCCTTTCTCTTTTGTGAACTAATACGAGTCAGTAATCGACACACCAGATGCTGCTCTAAGGTTTAAAATAGAAGTTTCCCCAGAGTTTGTTAAAGACGAAGGTAAGTGAAACAATGTCACATCACATAGTATATTTTATATTGCGTTTACCACCCATATTAATCACTTATCAGTCTTCTTGAATTTCGGTTAAATTATATATTCATTATATTCTAGTGAAATCTTTACTTGAGTAATTACAAATTCAGATTGAGACCTGGCAACAATTTTGGATTAAAATTTAGGACAGCAAATGAAAGAAGGGGTTTACTCACAGGCTTCTTGGCTTTGGCAGCTGTAAGTAGGGACATGGTGATCTCACTGAGGTAATCGAACACCAGAAAGTCCAGCTTCCCACCATGGACCAACTGAGGCACTGAACAAGAACAAAGGCTGTATGAATACAATGTCAAAAATGTCATTTTATAAGGAGTTATCCTAGCTTGTCAGTATAACTGCTAAACATTGTCAAAGCTGAAACTTTCTGGACTCACCTGGGACCAGAACAATGTTTCAATCCAAACAAACAGACAGACAAAAACAATTAATAGGGTTGTAAATGGAAATATATTTGAAGTTTGACACTTTAATGAAGTTTTTTTTATCACTGTCGTGAACTGCAGTGGAGGTCACAGAGGTCACGATCAAGATCACGAATCCACAGGTGAGTGACTGGTTTATTTGAATGACGTGTACCTGAGGTCGCGGTGTCCCCCCAGAAACCAGAGGCGCAGCCGATTCGAACCGGTTTTGTTTTGGCCGTACTTGTGAAACATCTGGCACTGGTTTTGTTCCAGACATTTATTTGAGAGGCGCTAGCTGACGAGCTGAAGTGGTCAAAGCGAGAAGTGAAACATGTCTCAACTACCCTGCTGCACGAAGAACGAAGAACGACCGTGCGAGAGGAACGCAGTGACAACATTATGAACGCATTCGCTGATAAAACGTTAAATACTAGTTTCTCAAGTTCGGGGCATTATTTGGTGCCTCAATAACCCCAGCCGTCAGTAAACAACTCCAGTTCTTCTTCTACTAGATTTACAATAGTAAACGGTTCAGCATAAGCAGCTGATTACCGCCCCCTGTTGGAATCAGATTGTATTACAGGCTTCTCATGGTTCGAGGCGAAGTTTATTTTTATTATTTTTATTTTCTCCTACTGTTCTGTTAATCAATTAACTTTTCCTTGCTGATTTTTTATGTCTTGATGTGTTTTACGGTTTTAAGTCAATATCTGAAAAACAACAATGACCTTTGAATTTTAAATACATTTGTTTGTGGCTTCACAATTATATATATATATATAATAATATAATATATATATATTAATTATACAAATGTTCCATCATTTGTTGAAAATATAAAACATTAGTATTTATTACTTTTCTTGATTTCTCATTCACTGTCACACACTAATAAATAAATAATGTGAACTAAACATTCAATTAATGCTATCATTTTATCACATGTAAAATTGTATGTGTGTGTGTATGTTTCATTGTGTGTCCAGGATGTTTCTCCGCCTCCGTTCAATGTAACTTGGATAAAACTCTTGCTCACTGCAGCACTATTCAATTCAAGTCTATCTATCTCACGGTCTGTTAAAGAAAGGACTTAAAGATAGATGAATGGAGTTTGAATTTTTTTTCAAAAGAGTTGTTCTGGCAAATTTACTTCGAAGACTTTTAGAACCTTAAAATCATGTTTCCATTAAATCCTTTGCAATCTTTGGATGCATTCCTGTTTTGTGTTTTTTTCTGACTTGTAATATTTATTGTGTAGGTTTTAGTTTTTAATTTAGTTTTGTTTTTTAAACAAGACCTGTTTCCCATTTGAAAATTAAAAAGGTATTTTAAAAATAAATCTACAACGGTCTGATGTGTTGACTTGACAAATGTATTTTATATTTATATCATTTGACAAACTGAAGTAGAATTATAGGAGCAGAATTTGTGGCGCCACTGGTCATCACAGAAAAGTACCTCTTAGAAAGATTGATATTTGAGGGTTAGCAACATGCAAAATAGTTAGAAAAGGGCTGGCTATTATCCATTTCATCACTGTTGGATTCAAGACAGCGAGACTTTTGAACTTCACAGCGACAAGGTTTGTCTGTTAAAAGTATATACAAACTTTACCACATTGATAACAGTAATGAGGGTGTGCATCATATTATTTATCTGTTTACCTTTGTTAAAAAACTTGATTGCAGAATTTACAATGTTTCGTTTAAATAGCAGTTGTTCATCAAATAGCCTTTGTTTATATTTGTATATGTAAAGTTATATTAAGGTTTCAAGTATAATTGCCAAAAATCACAAAAAAGTGGATTCTGAGTATGTTCCTGTTTCAATGATTATATTGACTTCTAAAGAATTAAGAGATTTGTTTAACAAAACCTTTAATACATGACAATGATTGTAATGATTAAATATACTGTAACTGATTCACCTTTCACTATGGTAACGCATGTTTCTTACTGCAAAGTTTTCTTTAACATAATTAGAAAGAGCAACACGTCATGTATGGATGACAAAAATCTGTGTTTTGAATCAAACACTGAAGACATAGCCCAGAAATTAACTTTTTTTTTAATATATATTTTATTGAGTATTGTTTTGATAGACCCTAGTCTGGAAATATATAAGTATAGTATATAAATATAAGTTACTTACTTACTTACTTAAATCCTATTCTACTTTATGGTGACTATAACGTGGACAACTCTTAAAGCATGAAACAATTTTGTTCCATCTCATCTCTTTTCCAATGACAAAATAATTAGTGAGACAATCTGCATAATGAGTGTATTATACAATACCAACAATGTAATGGACACTAAAATCTTGGCTGTTTAAATTGATAAATTATAACATTCAACAGCAACACATTTTTTCACATATTTACTGTGTTTTACAGAATATGTTCTACAAAACTCATGGAAACGAAACTGGAAGTAACTTCTTCCTCAACTGCCAGACCAACGTCGCTAGCACTGTCTTCTACAGCATCTACACGATTATCTGCGTCTTATGCTTCTTACCACTCTCCATCTTCATCCTCTGCACGGGATACTGGAAATGGTTAAATCAAGGAGGCGCCTCTGCCCGGAAGAAATTCATGCATGCTGACATTGTAACCTACCACTCGGCTGTCATACAACTCATTTCTGTTGTTGGGGCGATTTGCTACACAATCGGTACCTTTAATAAGAGCGGAGTGTGGACCATGTTGGGGGTGTACGTTTGTGCCATTGGGTTACCAAGTGAGCCACTCACAGAGATGTTGATCTGTGTTGACCTCTACCTGGCTGTTGTTTTTCCTATTCAATACACTCTCCATCGTGACAAATGTGGTGTCATGATCAGAAACGTTTGTATCACATTGGTTTGGCTGTGTGGTTTTGGATGGATCGGAATAACCATAAAGTGCATGCCTGGCTATGCCACCATCCCTTTGGGCATTGTAACAGCCATCATCATAGGGGTGATTGTGATCTGCGGAGGTACAGTTGTCTACGTTCTCAGACGCTCCGGTCCAGGGGAGGCGGGACCAAGCAAGGCAAGGGTTGACCAGAAGAAGCTGAGGGCTCTACAGATCATGATGTGCATCACTGGAGTGCTTCTGCTAAGGAATCTCAGCAATGTCCTGGTGATCACGTTTGAAAATAATATGGATTCCTTTCTTTTCTGTGGCTTAGTGGACCTTGTAGTTTTATTCACTATTCCCAGCTCTTTGGTTTTGCCAATTTTGTATCTGCACAAAGAAGGAAAGATCAAGTTTTGCCTCAAGAATTTTCATCAGTAAGTGTCTTAAAGAGCAACTAATGCCAAAACACAACTCTCCTGACCTACTCACTTGTGTAAATGTTTCAAATTATGACGTTCGTAATAATGGGCTTCACTCCTCCTCCAGCCAGCTGTAATCACATTTATACAAAGCGTTCCTTTGAGGTGGAGACCTACGGGATTGATGACGTACAGTAATGTACAGTGCCAAGCCTCAATGCTTTACCAATCCCAGCTGAGTGGGTTTGTTAATGGTGAACGAGATTTCATCTTAAAAAAACAAGGTGTTTTCAGTGGGTGGGGCTACAGCGCATTTTCTAATGTAATTATTTAAATAAAAGGGAGATTTGAACAAACAGACACATACCGATGAGTACAATAGAGGTCCAAGATCTATTTAAGAGACTCTTAAATCAACACATTAGTTGACCTTTAACCCTTGTGTTATGTCAGGGTCAAAGTGACCCGAAGCCCCGGAAACAAAATTTAATTTACTAAAATACTTTTACATTTTCATCATAAAATTATATTTAGTGAAGTCTCATGTTAGTCAATAAACCTTTTTTTAATAACAGTGCATTGAGATGCTTCAATATTAATATGAATTTCCTAATTTTCTTTATATCATTTTTTGTTTCGATTTTCAGATCTCATATAAGAAAAACATCAAGAGAATATAAATGCTGTTCATAAATGGCCTGGATATATATAAATATATAAATAATATTATTATTATTACTATTATGTTATATATTAATGATGGCTTTTGGTTGATATCATAACCACCTTTTGGATCACGAGTCCATCCGCTATGATTATTTATTTTTGATCTTAAACCATGATTCTTATCAGTAGTTAAATAAGAAAAGGTTGAAGCTCCAATAACAGTTATATCTTTTGATACTTTTGTTTGTAGTGATGAATTTCTGTTTAGGTGTTACGTGTTAGGTTTGTTTTTCCTCAGTTTATAACAAATGTATGCCGACTTAGTGTGTAGTTACCTCTTTGAAAATATACGTAATGCAATAGTTACATTAGGATAGTGTTATTGGGAAACATAAAAGGAAGTTGGTTTGATCATACTTTCACTCATTTTTGCTGGAATAATTGACCATAATTTTGTTTGAAATAAAATAATGTCTTCTGCTCACCATTTCATTTTCACTTTAAAATGGATTGTTATATTAGCAGCACCAGACACCAATCTGTTTGTATCATATGAGCTCTGTCAACGCTAACCCTGATCATTTGCATGGGTGTGAAAAAATCACCATGTTGGAAAAAGCACCACCATTGTTTTGCATTTGTTTCTGATGATGTCCACCTGAGAAGAATAACGATTAGACATTAATTCACTTCGACTGAGAATCAAATAGAGCTATAAAAATGCAAAATGCTATTGATGAGACGGAAAATTATCTAGTTTAGTGTGCTAAAATATATTACACAAAGCAAAAAGTCATATAACTCTGATGAAATAGTTTTTATGTATTACTAACCTTTCCAATCTAAAACCAAATGAAATGTAACTGTAGATCAGTGGTTCTTAACCTTGTTGGAAGTACCGAACCCCACCAGTTTCATATGCGCATTCACCCAACCCCTCTTTAGTGAAAAATAAAATGTGATTTTTTTTTTAAATTCAAGACATAGATGTATATGATATGTTTCTGTATTCCCTGTCTAAAGTGTTCCTTTAGTTTTGTAGTCATGCAGATATTACGCTCACTCCAATCGCATTCCGTATACATATGAATCCATGTTGTACATATTCGTCCGACCAATTTCTTCTTTTTCCCGACATAGTTAGTATGGATTAAAGTATTAACAAAGAAATCACACGACGTACTACCACGACAGTTGCACGTTGACTACTGAGCGCACCAAATTCACCGCAGCAGGGATTGTCCAAACAGTGTAGCATGATCATCTGAAGCCAGTGATGGCCAAGCGCGGTGTGTCATCACAAATTTATACGATAATTCGGGTGTGTCTGGACCTCCACAGTGGAGGCTCTGCCGAACCCCTGAGACCGACTCACCGAACCCCTAGGGTTCGATCGAACCCAGGTTAAGAACCACTGCTGTAGATCATTTAAAATGTACTTGGAAAAAAATAAATGTAATTATTTTTATATTGTGCTTACGGAAAACAATGAAGGCCGGTAAAGATATAAGTAACTATTGTCAAGTGTTGCTGATGTTGCAGATGTGTGCTTCATTTTCTGGTGTTTATTTAGATTGTTTCACTGCATGATAGAGGCCAAAGTAAGTAAGTAAGTAAGTAAGTAATATATATTTATATAGCGCTTTTCGAGACCAGGGTCACAAAGCGCTTTAACAATCAAAACAATACTCAAAACAGTACATACTTCAAAGATCAAGACAACACCGAGAACAACACAGGAGTTCGAGAAATTCAAGGAAAAGCCTGCACAAATAGAAACGTCTTAAGATGTTTCTTAAAGGAGTCAGTAGACTCCATCAAGCGCAAAGAGAGAGGAAGATTGTTCCAAAGCTTAGGAGCAACAGCCTGAAAAGATTTCTCTCCTCTGGTCCTGAGCCGTGTGCGTGGAACCATCAGTAGATTCTGATCCACAGACCTCAGAGCCCGAGCTGGGGTGTAAGGCTGGATCAGATCAGTGATGTAAGGAGGAGCCTGACCATGAATAGCTCTGAAAGTAAGAACCAGAATTTTAAAGTTGATCCTGAAAGAAACTGGAAGCCAGTGAAGAGTTTTAAGGACCGGAGAAATGTGAGTTCTTCTACTAGAGCGGGTCAGAATTCTCGCTGCAGAGTTCTGAATCAACTGCAGGCGAGACAGCTCCTTCTTGTTAAGACATGAAAACAAACTGTTACAATAGTCCAGACGAGAAGAAACAAACGCATGGATTACAAGCTCCAGATCATGTTGTGACAGCATTTTCCTAAGTTTAGAGATTTTTCTCAGTTGAAGGAAACAGTTTCTGGTCAGTTTTCTACAGTGTTGAACAAGAGACATGTCTTTATCAAATACAACACCCAGGTTTTACAACACACAAAGGTTGTTATCTCTTACATTCTGTCTCTGAAAGCCCTAGAAATGGCTTCAATGGGGAAAAAACTTGAACAATTTAACACATGAACACTTTATTTTCCTATATACAGTAAATGGGCAGGTTATTTCAAAACTTTTTCATCCAAATTACACAACAGATCTACTATGATAAAGCTGCCATCTGTTCTTCCATCACTGTGTAGCTTTAGGCTGCAAACCTTTAGGGCTTTTGGAAAAGAAAAAGTAACGACAAAAGGCTGAGGTAGAGGGTGTTGGTGGTGGTTTAATTCACATTTTTTATTACATTCACTTGGATGTATAAAAACAATAAGAATATATATGCCCAACAGCATTTCGCCATTTAAAATTTGCAATAAAAACATTTAACTACATGTCGCCCTTTACCGTACAAGTAAATGAGGAGCAATACTGTACTACTGGGTATACTAAAAACGTATGCCAAATCTTTAAGGACACATGAAGAATATCCGCTCGTCAACTTAAAGTATGGAAGATAGTATGTGAAAAGAAAACCAAACAGCCAGAACCACAAAACAAACATGATGGCTAAAACATTGAGCAACGCTCTTTTCTTTTTTTGGTCAATCTTCTGCTTCTCAGAGCTCACGCTGCCTGGCCTGGGACGGATTAGCACTGCGATAATAGAAAGACCACAGAAAGAGTTAACGGCCAATGAGAGGATTAGAAAACTAAAGATTGCCTCAAGTGGTATATTAGGGATGTGAGGTACAGTAAAAACTATTATGGAAATGAATAACCAAACACAAGTGATGCAAATGTTGCGGTAGAGTTGGCCCTTGACTTTCACAAACCTCATGTAGTTAATTGGATGAACAACAGCCAGGTAACGCTCAACACTGGCCAGGACATGGAAGAAGCACTCGCCATAGTAAGAAAATGCAACAATATGAATTCCAACATTCAGTATGGCCCCTTTGTGAAGTGGGGCTCCAATTATTCGGCAGGAGGAGCCAACGAACCAGATCAGATCCATGGCGACCATATTATAGGTGAAGCAGTCTAAAGAGCTTATCCCGGTCAAGGAGCTGCGCTCTCGCCATTGTTGGTAACCAGAATAGATGACTGTGAAGCAGAGCGGGAGAACCAGGCAGGCTTTGGCCGTGTGCACCGCGTAGGTTGTGTTCAAACTGCAAAAGTGGTCTGTAGAGTTCAGTGAAATGTTCTCCATCTTCCAAATCCTGAAAAGAGAAAATCCAGTTCAGTTTTAGATATTTAGGTTTAAAGGTCAAATCAAGAAAACATGCGTTTGAATGGAAACGTTGGATATCTATGTCATCACCAAAGAAGTTCAGGTGGAGCTTCTATCTCTGGAGCCTTATTGATGCCCTCAAAAGCTACTATTGCTAGTAAAGCTACACAGTGGTGTCAAACTCAATCACACCAGAAAAAATCTTGAGCTGTCTTGCAGGCCAAATCAAATTCCTAGTTACCATCTATCTCTAACTATCTCAAACAGGCTTGAGATATTGTCTTTTCATTCATGGAGGCTAAAACTTCTAAATTATTTCTGTGTTTATTTTCCTCACATCAAATTCCTTCTACATAAGTGTTGCTCTTATTGGAATTCTCTGTATAAAAGTTGACAACCATAACCTCTGTTCCTTATCTTAGCTTAAACACTGATGTCTTTCCAGGTAGCTGTATTATGAGGAACAATAATCTATTTAGATTTTGGCTCTTTGTTGAACCAATCATCCAGCTGGCATAAAATGACTTTGCAGGCAAGATTTGAGTTTGACATGTGTGCCATAGATATAGATTTTACACATACATACATTTATTGTGAATATTATTGTCGAAGTTGTCCCAGATAACTTAACTTTAGTAATTAGTGAATTAGTAAAGTTGCCACTCACCTTCAAGTTCTGGCAGTCAGATGAAGAGTGAAAGTCCAAGCATCGTTATCTGTGTGACAAATGTTTCTAGATGACAGGAGGTTTTGCATGCATCACATTCCCAATCCATGCAAAGCACATTAATGCACAGCAGAAAGAACAGGGGGGGTTATGAAAATAGAATGAAATATATAAACTTCATTCTTTTTTTTCATTGTTTATCTGTGATCGTTAAAGAGACCAGTTATCTTTGCCCAGAAATCTCTTCTTGAAGAATATAAGACTAACTGATATCTCTGGTTTGAAGAAGACAAGAAGGTTTCTCCTCAACAATTGCAGGCATCTTACAAACTGAATTTTGGAATGACCTTGTCTTTACATGTCTTTGTCAACCTGTCCATATGATTGGTTATATTCTACTCAAACTTGGGTCGACAAAGGGTTGGGATAGTTTTCGGAGTAGTTCAAGTCTTTTCTGGAGTAACATACATGTCTATATGACGACGAAGGGTGCTAACTTCTCTTTGTCCTCCTTTTCCAAAAGATACACACTTATACACATTCAAATACCTCCATACTGCTCATCTGTAATGTCCATCTTATATTGAAACCCCAACATGTGATATTGTTGCAGCAGAATATCACAGTGTCTCTGGGCATCAGGGCGCATGTGCAAGATCTTGGATCTTGGTCTAAAAGCAATCTTAAAATATAGACTTGTTTGATTTTCATGTCACAATTGCTCATGTCGGGGCTTTAATAAAATATGGACATTACAGACGAGCAGTGTGGAGGTGTTTGGTTGTTGTGATTGAATGAGAACAATTCTTAATGTTGATGCTTTAATACAAGATGTTCATTGGAGATGAGTGCCGCTGAGGTATTTGGATGTTTTGAATTCATTACCCAAAGCATTTATTGAAGCTGAGTTAGATTATTAACTGTCATTCTGACGGGTTATTGTTCCCCTTTTTTGCCTCAATTATTTGCTGGATTTAAAGAAAAATGAGATTTTGGCTCATATCAAGTGAACAACAACATTTATTTGGTTGTATGCTGTGTTATAGAAGGTCCCTCGTGATGTAATTGTATATGTTCTGCATGTCAAACTCAAGGCCTGTGGGCCAAATCTGGACCACCACATCCTTGTATGCAGCCTGTCGGACGGTTGACTCAAAATACAGTGTGTTTAAAATAAAACAAGGAACACAGATTATGGATTGCATCAATTAAACAGAGTTTTCACAACGATATTTTCAGCTCCAATAATTAATTTAATTTTAAGACAATATTCAAATCAGACTCGTTCTACCTCAGTTAGATACGATGGATGACAAAACATTAAAAAAAAAAGTTTGCTGAAGACCCAAGCAGATGTACACACAAAAAAATTGTGAATCATTTTATATTATTTATTTATTTAATTTTAATAGTTGTAAATGTAGTATTATTTGATTTTATATTTGATTTTAGTTAGACTGAATTTGACTAGAGTGTAGGCGCTTTTATCCTCGTTTCAATTTATTATTTGGATTTAATTACGATCAAGAAATATAATTTTGTGTTCTATTGCTTCTCTATAAACTAATTAAACATTAAGAAGTTTAATTTAATTTAAAAAGACAATCCTCAAACACTGCAAAAGTTTTCATTTAAAGTTATCTCTCTTGATGTTTGTGAATGTTTCAATCTGGAAATTGAGAGAAACGGAACATGAGAAAGCAGCCGTTGTTAAAATGTGAATGAACACTCACATTCTGATGCAAAAACAAGGCTGAGGAATTAAAAAAGGTCTTTGACTTTAGCAGCTTTTCTTATTATTAACTCATAACTGTTCTTACTTCTGTGTTAATTCCACCATGTTTTCGAACGTCTCTGCAGTCCACCACCAGGTGAGGGATTCTTACTTAAAGCAGAGGGCTTTCCACACGGTAGTTATTATTGTTTTTCAGTATTGTTAAGTTATACAAGCAAATTTACTATTTAAATCTCTTCCTTGTTGTTTATGTTGCCAGGCAACTTTGTATTGCCGCTGATTTACCTGCAGCCAGATTGAAATCTGTCCTGTATCAATTCAAATAATTTTTACTGAATATTGGGAAATTTACTTTAATTGACTATTTCATTTCTAACTGTGTTTTAGTTCACTTTTTTTAAGTAGAAATTAAACTGGTGCATTTATTATAGTGTACAAATTAGTATGGATGTTGAGGTGAAAACAATCCAGTTACAGTATGTCTAATTCCTGCCTTAAAGCTTCTTTGCTTCTATGTCTTTACTAAGATGTAACAGTGACAGTACAACTAGAAAAAGGTGCTTCTTAATAAGAAGAACAATAGATATTGATATATTCTATATAAAATTAAAATTTTGATAAAGGCAATCCATATTTATTGTCAGTCCTACCTACACTTATATCCAATGTTACTGTAGTTATAATGGACAAATGTCTAGACCAGGTGTGGGCAATTAAAATTCATTAAGGGGTCACTAAATTAAATTATGTTGTTAGGGGCCGTCAAGCAAAAAGGAAGACGGGAAAAAAACAATAATAATACAAAAAAACATTTGTTAGCAAGCTATTAGAAGTATTTGTACATAATCATACTTTGACCTTACAAGGGCCACAGAAATACAGTCAAAGGGCCGCTTGTGGCCCCCGGCCAGCACTTTAACAATGTCTGGTCTAGACCCAACTTTCCTGACTCCCTCCTATGTTTCAAATGTTGAAGTTTTTCTCTCCAAGATGCAGTAAGTCCCTCATCATGACGATGTTCTGAAGTTATTACTTTATAAAGATATCCCCTTTCTGAAATATTGACAAACGAGAGGTTACGAGAGTGTCTATTATAAGATGTCATGGTCTTCACTCCTCCAGCCAAATGTTATCACGCCCATTAGTAAATTGGTACATTGGTCAAAGAAACCCTCTTTCTGATACAATGTCATCTGAACGTCTTTGGAAATAAAAGTGGTACATAAGAACAGATGTTGAGATGTTTTGAAACTTTAATCCTTTAATCTTCACCTAGATGCAGGAAGTTATGTAACTGGAAAAAAACCCAACAAAAATGAGTGGGAAAACTGTGTATTCAATTTATACTATTTTTAGAAGACTATTATAAATAAATGCACGTCACAGTCAAGTACTCAAGAACACACATCTTCATTTTCACAGCAGTCTGTATTTTGCTGAGTGAAAAAAATAAAACCACACTTGGTTTGGCAGTAGGTTTCATAACTAAATATCCTGACTGCCAAAGTATTGTCAAGACATTACCCGTCTTATTTGAATTGGTAATCATCATCACAGTTGACAAACATTCAAATGATAAAGTCTGATGAACCCTTCAATTGTATTTGTGTACTGAAACACAATGGTGTAGAGCAGCAAATACTTAGCATCATTTAGTTTGCCAAGGTTCTCAACGGCGGCGACACTGAAACCATGGTGGGTAATCTTTGTGGATGAGAACGAACTTCGTAAAATGTTAGACAGAAGCTAACAGAGGTGTGAGTTTTCTGGTTTTCACTTAACCTAATGAATATTAGAAAAGGGAAGGTTAAGACATAGAAATGTCGGATGTAACATATTTTTAAATGAAATGCTTGAGGGTATTACGTTACCATTGTATTATTTTTAGGAAGATTTTATCTGAGGATTCATAGGTTATATTTGTATTGATAGCTTAAACTTGGTCTTTACTATATAAGTATATATATAGTACTATACAAGTTCTCAATTAAACAAAACAAAAAAATAAATCTGGCTCTATCAGTTACAATATTGAATGTACCACTTCAACAACACACTTAAAACGTACAAGACAGTTTACGTCAGGTGTCTTTATGTCTATTGTAAAGTCGTGACTTGATCTTGATTTGAGACTTTCTCTCCCTCCAGGTCTGCTTTAATTTATCCTCGTTGGCCTACAACTCCTCCCTTTACAGTTTTTGGTACATCAGGTCTTTTTGGTGCAAATGCATCAAGACCAAAAACCACACGGCTATCTACATGGCCTTGTTTGTCTTTCATCTCCTCATGCTGCCCGTCATCGTCCAGATCCTCCACCAGGCATACCAGCAGTGGAAAGAGAAACACCAGCTTCCTGCAGCTACACTGATGAATCTGATCGACATCCAGACTTATAACTCAATCATCCTGCTGCTCAGCAGCACCCTGGGAATGTTCATCTACTTTAGTGGAAGCCTTCTTCAACATCTCGATGTGGTTATCACAGGTTTTTGCTTTTTGTTAATCACATCTGTCGGACTGGACTTCACTAATGTGATGGTGTGTGTTCTGCACTACATGGCTGTCATTCATCCTGTCCTCTACCTTGCTCTGAAACAGAGATCCATAGCTCGGACCTGCACCAACCTCTCAGGTTGGGTGGGAATTTTATTTTACACCATATATCTGCTTTGCAGTCTTTTGCTTTCTTCAGCACAAAACACGTTTCTGCTGTGCTTGATGGGTTTGTTCTGTTTGATCGTTGCCTTCTGCAGCATCTCTGTGCTGTGTGCTCTGAAGAGACCCAGACCCGGTGAAGCAGGAGGAGACCATGAGAGGGATTCTCGGTGTAAGAAGAGGGCTTTCCAAACTATCACCGCTGTAATGGCAGCAATGTTGCTCAAGTTTGTAGCCACTTTGCTCGTGACATATCTTTTTTATTTTGCATTACCAGATGGAGATGATAGGAGGTGTCCTGTCTTCGCCTCGACCATATTGTTTGTGATACCAAGTAGCCTTGTGTTGCCTCTACTGTACCTGCACCGAGCCTGAATCCTGCTCGGTCTCAGCTCAAACTCTGAATCATAGTTTATTTCCAAAGCTAGCTGAGTTTCCGTTTATTGAGTTTGTTCTTTTTGAGGCACATTTGTTATAGTTCAATAAAAAAGTACTTAAAAAGTGTTTTTGTTGGTATTTTTATTTAATGACAGATAAATGTAACTTCAACCCAAGAAATGAAAATGAAGGTTTGAAGAAATATGTCAAATATAGCTTTGAGATATAAATAGCTATTTGGATTTATTCAATAACAATATCTTCTCTTTATGTTACAATCCAGGTTTGAACTCACCAGTGCTGCATGTTGAGTAGGTAGGAGTCACACATTCTGTTTCCCAAACAAACCAGAAAAAGTAATTTGGCCAGAGAAGGTTTGAAGCTCACAGTTTTGCTAGTTTACAGAATATTTATTTCAGTTAACCTGATCGAAACAAGCACCGTGACAAGTCAACAGTGATGGGTCAATGGTACTAAAGAGAAGATTGCTTTTTTTGGTTTTTAAATGTAAGAGAAATTATATATGTTCTGAAAAAGTTTTTTAATTTGTAAATATACTGCACACATGAGACACTTAAATTACCATATGACACATATTATGTGCCAATTACTTCAAACTGTTCAAAAATGAACACTTGATGTAAATAAATGATCATATGACATACATAAGGCTAATGATAACATAAGTGATCATGAAACATGAATAAAGAAAGCATTAAGCAAAATTAAATATATATATATAAACTTAGATATTAAGCCATGGTTGACTAAGGCTGAAAAATCTGCGATGAATTATGTATACAAAGCAAAAGTGCGTATGACTTTTGAGTTGTTTAAAATCTTTCATTTTTACTAAACCTGAGGTAAAGGAGAAGATGGGATTGAAACAAATAAACAAACATAAAAAAAAACCTTTATGTTCTGTGTGCCAGATGGACCAGTATCGGGCCCTGATCATCGTGAAACAGGGTATTTTATGTTACCCAATAAAGGTACAGTGCCAATTTGAACCCAAATAAGATAGACCATAAAAGGAAGGTCAACTCCACACAGGGAAGAGTTAAAGGACTGCCTCGTTAATTATAATTTGCTTTTAGAAATCACATTATATTGAAATGTTGTTATTTTCTGAATAGACACTTTAACACTTTCCATTATTTATAAACAATGATATCCTTGTTGAAATAAGGTATTTACTTTAATCTAAAGCTGAAACAACACAAGGGTGGCTCAAAAAAACATTAATTGAATTAAACAAACACTCTCCTAGTACATATTTTCCAACTCAAGCAACAAAACACACACATTCAAATTTATATTTTAAATAGTTAGTCATGATATGAGGGTCAAACAAATAACAATGGATACTCATGTGTTTGTGATGCGCTTCATCATTATATCCATATGCAAAATATGTAGGGAAATGTTCTGAATAAATCAGCACCATGAATGATTTGTTTTTCAATTTTAGCACATTTTTATTGACAGTAACTGTATTCTGACAATAGCAAAGTGTTGATATAATTGTGATCCCAAAGTATATAGAAAACGGAAACACCTTCTAAAAGGTGTGTGGTTTGTTTTGTCCACATGGGATTTTGATTTGTTTAAGGTTGAATGACATTTAAATGATGAAAATAGCCAACAATTGTATTTGCCTACAGGAAAGACATTGATATATTCCCTACTGACATTTTCACTTGCAGATAAACTGGCCAGGTGGCCAAACAGAAGTCATTCTGGGTAATCTGTGAACCTTTTTGTAATTATAGACTTGACAGTTTCAGCAGCTTTATTTTCTTGAATGGGTGAGATGTAAGTATCAGTTTGATGCGCAAAAGTGAGTCGAGAGTTAGGTTGGTTTAAAACAACTAACAAAGAACATTCTCAATGACAAGGAAGAGGAAATACTTGAAAAAATGCAGTATATTTTAATGTTGGCATTGTTACAGTTATCACCCACATGCTCTTGCTGCCTGTCCGTTTCTACGTCCTCCACCAAGGATTCCATCAGTTGAGGGAACAACACCATCTCCCTGCTGCTCCACTCATAAACCTGACCATCCAGACTGATAACAGCATCATCCTGCAGCTCTGGAGCACCCTGGGAATCTTCATCTACTTTGTTGAAAGCCTTCTTCAAGATCTCAATATGATCCTAGGATGCCTGGTCCTCTGGTCAGTCAAATCTCTAGGAATGGACTTCACAAACCTAATGGTGTGTGTGCTACACTACAGGGCTGTCATTCATCCCGTCCACTATCTGGCTCTGAAACAGGGATCCACAGCTAGGACCTGCACCAACGTCGTTGCATGGGTTGGCACCATAATGGGCGACGCATTTGGCCTTGTGAATCTTCTGTTTACTTTGTCATCGTTTTCTGCTGCATCTCTGTGCAGTGTGCTCTGAAGAGACCCAGACCTGGAGAAGCAGGAGGACACCAGAAGTGGAATTCCCTATTAAAGCAGAGGGCTTTTCAGTTTATTTTATTCTCCTAATTATTGTCTTATTTCTATTATCATGGGAGATCTGCTGATTGAATTTGTTTGGAGATTGTTTTGTTCTCTATTTTTTTTTATTTTGTATCAGTTTCTTCAATTGAGAAATGTGCCTTATTCCTGGCTTCAGTGTGTCTGATATTGCAGAGCAACCTTGTGTCGCCTCTTCTGAGGAAGTTGGAAAACTGCCTTGTTTTCATTCAAACCCTGAACTCTGAGCAGAGGGCTTCAAAATAAAAAAAAACATTCATCTTTCCTGAACTGAAAGTTAAACTGTGAATTTAGGATATTTCTGTCTAATTGTATGTTTTTTTAGAAATATGCTCCATCTGAACTAAATAATGAAAGCCGTACAAATGATAACATTTGTTGTGATGATATTCATTCTATTACAATCTGCCGTTGAACAAAAATGAAGTCCCTTTCTCCGCTCACACGAATATAGATTCGAACAATAAATGAAGGGACGCAGAATATCATATCAGGCTGCAAATGGTTCAACCATTGCAAGTTTGAGGCCCCCATGTAGATCTACCTGTATACAAAGAGAGTGGCCTTTTGGCTTAAATCTCTTTTTACCACCAATTTGGTGCATTATCTAAAATCTGTCTATCGATCTCATGCTTCATTCTAGCTTTCCTCGTGAACAAGACCCCAAGATACTTAACTCCTCCAATTTGGGAAGGATCTCATCCCTACCAGAGATAATGATGAAATCCTTGGACTCGGTTTGGAGCCGGTGATTTTAATCCTGGACACTTTATACTTGTGCAAGATTTACGCTAATAGCCTTGGATCTTCGTCTAAAAGCAATCTTAAAATATAGACTTGTTTGATTTTCATGTCACAATTGCTCATGTCGGGGCTTTAATAAAATATGGAAATTACAGACGAGCAGTGTGGAGGTGTTTGGTTGTTGTGTTTGAATGAGAACAATTCTTAATGTTGATGCTTTAATACAAGATGTTCATTGGAGATGAGTGCCGCTGAGGTATTTGGATGTTTTGAATTTATTACCCAAAGCATTTATTGAAGCTGAGTTAGATTATTAACTGTCATTCTGACGGGATATTGTTCCCCTTTCTTGCCTCAATTGTTTGCTGGATTTAAAGAAAAATGAGATTTTGGCTCATATCAAGTGAACAACAACATTTATTTGGTTGTATGCTGTGTTATAGAAGGTCCCTCGTGATGTAATTGTATATGTTCTGCATGTCAAACTCAGGGCCTGTGGGCCAAATCTGGACCACCACATCCTTGTATGCAGCCTGTCGGACAGTTGACTCATAATACAGTGACCTACAGTGTAGTGTACAAAACCCTATTATATTATACCCCCAGGGGTGCCCGAGAGGGGGGGAGGATGAGCACCCTAACAGGACGGATAAACAGGTTACGAACATTACTAACGGAAAAACGACAACGAGTGCAGTCTGTTAATGTGGCAAAGTCTGCAAAAACCAGCATGGCCTGAAGATCCACCAGACCAAAATGAAATGTCTGACGGGGAAGCAGGTGGAGCAACGCACAGGTCCAGTACCTGGTGACACGCAGGAGGAGCCTGGCCAGGAGGCAACCCACAGTGCCCAGACCCTCCATGCTCCACAAGCCCCACCCCATGCCAGGCTTTCAGAACACCGCCGTGTCAATTGGCCTGCTGCCAACAAGGAAAGAGAGTGGCTCCAGTTTGATGAGGATCTGGATCAAGTCCTTGAAGCGACTGCAAAGGGAGATGTAGACCAGAAGTTGCGGACGATGGCTGCAATGATCATCAGCATCGGTGCGGAAAGGTTTGGCATAAAGGAAGAACAGCCAACCGGAGGTCGAGGGGAGCCAGACAGAAGGGAGTTGAAGATTAGCCATCTTTGGCAGGAGCTTAGACTGCTTGGACAGCAGTTTAAGCGGGCTAGGGACGAGGAGAAGGCCGGGCTGTTAGAGCTTTGCAGCATCCTGAGGAAGAAACTCACCACCCTCCGTCGAGCTGAGTGGCATAGGAGGAGGGCTAGGGAAAGAGCCAGGAAACGTGCGGCCTTCATCGTAAATCCCTTTGGCTTCACCAAAAAGATCCTTGGGCAAAGAAAAAGTGGCTGCCTTGACTGTTCTGAAGATGAGGTTAACAAATACCATGCAGGACTTTGATAACTCCGCCAGAACCCATCTCGGCATTTAAAATCAAGGAGCCAACTTTGAAAGAAGTTGGGGAAATTATCAAAGCTGCTAGAAACAGTTCAGCCCCAGGTCCAAGTGGAGTCCCATATGTTGTATACAAAAGATGCCCCAGATTCTTGAAGCGACTGTGGACAACCCTCAAAGTCATCTTGAGAAGAGGGAAGGTAGCACATCACTGGAGACATGCAGAGGGGTCTGGATTACAAAGGAGGAGAGCTCCATCGAGCAGTTTAGGGTCATCTCACTCCTCAGTGTTGAGGGCAAGATATTCTTCAGTATCGTTGCCAAACGCATGACGGAGTTCCTCCTGAGAAACAACTACATTGATACCTCTGTGCAGAAGGGTGGGATCCCAAAGGTTCCAGGATGCATCGAGCATACAGGAGTTGTTACTCAGCTGATCTGGGAGGCACGTCAAGGCAAAGGAAACCTGGCAGTCCTTTGGCTGGATCTTGCGAATGCCTATGGGTCTATCCCACACAAACTGGTGGAAACCTCACTACAATGACACCACGTTCCAGGCAAGATCAGGGACCTCATACTGGACTACTACAGCTGCTTCAGCTTGAGAGTCACCTCTGGAACAGTAACGTCGACATTTCATCGGCTTGAGATGGGAATTATCACCTGATGCACTATTTCTGTGATATTGTTTGCCTTGGCCATGAATATGGTAGTGAAGTCAGCAGAAGTAGAGTGCAGAGGCCCACTCACCAATTCTGTCATGCAGCAGCCCCCCATCAGAGCTTTTATGGATGACCTGACAGTGACTACAACATCAACCCTGGGCTGTAGATGGATCCTGCAAGGCCTAGAGCGTCCTATTAGCTGGGCACGGATGGACTTCAAGCCAGCCAAGTCCAGGTCACTGGTGGTGATAAGGGGGAAGGTAACAGACAAGTTTACCTTCACGATAGGAGGTGTCCGGATCCCAACTGTGAGAGAGAAGCCAGTATAGAGTCTGGGCAAGATCTAAGACTGCACCTTAAAAGACACTGCAGCACTCCGATCAACAACAGAGGAGTTGGGAACCTGGCTCACAGGGGTGGATAAGTCGGGGCTTCCAGTCAAGTTTAAAGCCTGGATCTACCAGCACGGCATCTTGCCACGACTCCTCTGGCCAATGACCACCGTTGAGTGCTTCGAGAGGAAAGTCAGCTGTTTCCTCAGGAAGTGGTTGGGCCTACCACGAAGCCTCAGCAGCATTGCCCTGTACGGGAAAAACAACAAACTAAAACTGCCCTTCAGTAGTCCGACGAAGGAAGGAAGGAAGTGGAAGGCTCAGGAGGCTGTCTACAAGGCTGAGGCACGGTTGCGACACAGTGAGCTGGTGGGAACAGTAGCATCTGGACGGGCAGTTCTTGGAATTAACCCAAGACCTTGCTACAACAAGTTCCAGGGAAAGGAGAAGCGGCAGCTGATCCAGGAGGAGGTCCGAGCAGGGGTGGAGGAAAACCGCTGTAGTAGGATAGTAGGGATGCGGCAGCAGGGCGCATGGACCCGATGGGAAGAGGCAGCTGACCGGAAGATCTCATGGTCAGAGCTATGGAGATCTGAGCCACATCGGATCAAGTTCCTTATACAGTCGGTGTATGATGTACTCCCACCCCCATTCAACCTCTTCCGCTGGGGCTTAGCCGAGACTCCACTGTGCTCTCTCTGCCAGAAAGCCGGATCGTTGGAGCACATCTTAAGCTGCTGCCCATGTGCACTTGGAGATGGGCGTTACCGTTGGCGCCATGACCAGGTGCTGCGGGTCATTGCAGAAGTCATAATCACAGGGATCTCCACCAGCAAAAACCAACAACCAACAAGGCAGTCCATCGCCTTTGTAAGAGCTGGGGAGAAGCCACAGCAGCGCAGGACTCAAGCAGGGGGGCTGCTGGCAACAGCTCGGGACTGGCACCTGAAGGTGGACCTAGGAAGACAGCTCAAGTTCCCTGATAACATCGCGGCGACCAAACTCAGGCCAGACATAGTCCTGGTGTCCGAAACAACCAAGCAAGTGGTCCTGCTGGAGCTGACTGTCCCCTGGGAAGACCGGATGGAGGAGGCCTTTGAGAGGAAGAGGGCCAAGTATGAGGAGTTGGCAGGCGAATGCTGAAGCAGGGGATGGAGGACACGATGCAACCCAATCGAGGTCGGGTGCAGAGGGTTCGTTGGCCAGTCTCTCATTAGGGCACTCAAAATGTTGGGAGTGAAGGGACTGCACATAAGGAAAGCTACCAGAGACATCACCAGCTCAGCAGAAAAAGCGTCAAGGTGGCTTTGGATCAAGCGGGGAGATCCGTGGGCTAAACAAGCTACTTAGACACAAGCCGGGGTCTGATCAACCCTGGCTGGGTCACCTGGGCAAGAGTGTCTGTTATGAGACCCGAAACACCCCATGAACCCAGGATACAACACTGATGATGTGTCTAAGTTGCACCAAGAGTGTTCGCTATAACAGTGTTTTTAAAATGAAACAAGGAACACAGATTATGGATTGCATCAATTAAAAAGAGTCTTCCAATAAGAGTTCTGTTTTTTGAGAACAAACACAACGATATTTTCAGCTCCAAAAATTAATTTAATTTTAAGACAATATTAAAATCAGACTCGTTCTACCTGAGTTAGATACGATGGATGACAAAACATTTTTTTAAAAGTTTGCTGAAGACCCAAGCAGATGTACACTCAAAAAAAAAAGTGAATCATTTATTTTAATAGTTGTAAATGTAGTATTATTTGATTTTGTATTTGATTTTAGTTGGACTGACTTTGACTAGACTGGAGGCGCTTTTATCCTCGTTTCAATTTATTATTTGGATTTAATTACGATCAAGAAATATAATTTTTACGATCAACTCTGTATTGATCTGACCATGTTTTAATTGTTTCTTTCCTGCACGACAACATTGTATATATATAGTGACGGTGAATGTTCGTTAAATCCAATTTGTCTGCATAAACTGTCTTAATTTTGTGTTCTATTGCTTCTCTCTAAACTAATTAAACATTAAGAAGTTTAATTTAATTTAAATAGACAATCCTCAAACACTGCAAAAGTTTTCATTTGAAGTTAATCTCTCTTGATTGTTTGTGGATGTTTCAATCTGGAAATTGAGAGAAACGGAACATGAGAAAGCAGCCGTTTTTAGAATGTGAATGAACACTCACATTCTGATGCAAAAACAAGGCTGAGGAATTAAAAAAGGTATTTGACTTTGGCAGCTTTTCTTATTATTAACTCATAACTGTTCTTACTTCTGTGTTAATTCCACCATGTTTTCGAACGTCTCTGCAGTCCACCACCAGGAGAGGGATTCTTACTTAAAGCAGGGGGCTTTCCACATGGTCATAATATTTGAAGTACGTACTGTTTTGAGTATTGTTTTGATTGTTAAAAGCGCTTTGTGACCCTGGTCTCGAAAAGCGCTATATAAATAAATATTACTTACTTACTTACTTATAGTTACAATTGTTTCAGTATTGTTAAGTTATACAAGCAAATGTACTATTTAAATCTCTTCCTTGTTGTTTATGTTGCCAGGCAACTTTGTATTGCCGCTGATTTACCTGCAGCCAGATTGAAATCTGTCCTGTATCAACTCAAATAATTCCAACTGAATATTGGGAAATTTACTGTAATTGACTATTTCATATCTAACTGTGTTTTAGTTCACTTTTTATTAATTGAAGTAACACTGGTGCATTTATTATAGTGTACAAATTAGTATGGATGTTGAGGTGAAAACAATCCAATTATGTCAATTTACTGCCTTAAAGCATCTTTGCTTCTATGTCTTTACTAAGATGTAACAGTGACAGTACAACTAGAAAAAGGTGCTTCACAATAAGAAGAACAATAGATATTGATATATTCTATATAAAATTAAAATGTTGATAAAGGCAGTCCATATTTATTGTCAGTCCTACCTACAGTTATATCCAATGTTATTGTAGTTATTATTGACAAATGTCTAGACTAGGTGTGGGCATTTAAAATTCATTAAGGGGTCACATTAAATTATGTTGTTAGGGGCCGTCAAGCAAAAAGGAAGACGGGAAAAAAAACAGTTAAAAAGGACAAAATAGAGTCATTCATCATTAGGCCATGACATTTATGAAGCTAAATAAGCTGATATTTTTTTCATTAACATATGAGTTTTCTTCAATTTACTAAAAACAAGTTTTGAGGAATTAATTTACACTTCCTTAGAAAAATGAAAACAAAAAAGAAGGGAAAAAAATAAAAAGTGTTACATGGAAATGTAAATTAATAATAAATACAAAAAAACTAATGTTAGTAAGCTATTAGAAGTATTTGTACATAATCATACTTTGACCTTACAGAACCACAAAAATACAGTCAAAGGGCCGCTTGTGGCCCCCGGGCAGCACTTTACCAATGTCTGGTCTAGACCCAACTTTCCTGACTCCCTCCTATGTTTCAAATGTTGAAGTTTTTCTCTCCAAGATGCAGTAAGTCCCTCATCATGACGATGTTCTGAAGTTATTACTTTATAAAGATATCCCCTTTCTGAAATATTGACAAACGAGAGGTTACGAGAGTGTCTATTATCAGATGTCATGGTCTTCACTCCTCCAGCCAAATGTTATCACGCCCATTAGTAAATTGGTACATTGGTCAAAGAAACCCTCTCTCTGATACAATGTCATCTGAACGTCTTTGGAAATAAAAGTGGTACATAAGAACAGATGTTGAGATGTTTTGAAACTTTAATCCTTTAATCTTCACCTAGATGCAGGAAGTTATGTAACTGGAAAAAACCCCCAACAAAAATGAGTGGGAAAACTGTGTATTCAATTTATACTATTTTTAGAAGACTATTGTAAATAAATGCATGTCACAGTCAAGTACTCAAGAACACACATCTTCATTTTCACAGCAGTCTGTATTTTGCTGAGTGAAAAAAGTAAAACCACACTTGGTTTGGCAGTAGGTTTCATAACTAAATATCCTGAATGCCAAAGTATTGTCAAGACATTACCCATCTTATTTGAATTGGTAATCATCACCACAGTTGACAAACATTCAAATGATAAAGTCTGATGAACCCTTCAATTGTATTTGTGTACTGAAACACAGTGGTGTAGAGCAGCAAATACTTAGCATCATTTAGTTTGCCAAGGTTCTCAACGGCGGCGACACTGAAACCATGGTGGGTAATCTTTGTGGATGAGAACGAACTTCGTAAAATGTTAGACAGAAGCTAACAGAGGTGTGCGTTATCTGGTTTTCACTTAACCTAATGAATATTAGAAAAGGGAAGGTTGAGACATAGAAATGTCAGATGTAACATATTTTTAAATGAAATGCTTGAGGGTATTACGTTACCATTGTATTCTTTTTAGGAAGATTTTATCTGAGGATTCATAGGTTATATTTGTATTGATAGTTTAAACTTGGTCTTTACTATATAAGTGTATATAGTACTATATAAGTTCTCAATTAAACAAAACAAAAAATGAATCTGGCTCTATCAGTTACAATATTGAATGTACCACTTCAACAACACACTTAAAACGTACAAGACAGTTTACGTCAGGTGTCTTTATGTCTATTGTAAAGTCGTGACTTGATCTTGATTTGAGACTTTCTCTCCCTCCAGGTCTGCTTTAATTTATCCTCGTTGGCCTACAACTCCTCCCTTTACAGTTTTTGGTACATCAGGTCTTTTTGGTGCAAATGCATCAAGACCAAAAACCACACGGCTATCTACATGGCCTTGTTTGTCTTTCATCTCCTCATGCTGCCCGTCATCGTCCAGATCCTCCACCAGGCATACCAGCAGTGGAAAGAGAAACACCAGCTTCCTGCAGCTACACTGATGAACCTGATCGACATCCAGACTTATAACTCAATCATCCTGCTGCTCAGCAGCACCCTGGGAATGTTCATCTACTTTAGTGGAAGCCTTCTTCAACATCTCGATGTGGTTATCACAGGTTTTTGCTTTTTGTTAATTACATCTGTCGGACTGGACTTCACTAATGTGATGGTGTGTGTTCTGCACTACATGGCTGTCATTCATCCTGTCCACTACCTTGCTCTGAAACAGAGATCCATAGCTCGGACCTGCACCAACCTCTCAGGTTGGGTGGGAATTTTATTTTACACCATATATCTGCTTTGCAGTCTTTTGCTTTCTTCAGCACAAAACACGTTTCTGCTGTGCTTGATGGGTTTGTTCTGTTTGATCGTTGCCTTCTGCAGCATCTCTGTGCTGTGTGCTCTGAAGAGACCCAGACCCGGTGAAGCAGGAGGAGACCATGAGAGGGATTCTCGGTGTAAGAAGAGGGCTTTCCAAACTATCACCGCTGTAATGGCAGCAATGTTGCTCAAGTTTGTAGCCACTTTGCTCGTGACATATCTTTTTTATTTTGCATTACCAGATGGAGATGATAGGAGGTGTCCTGTCTTCGCCTCGACCATATTGTTTGTGATACCAAGTAGCCTTGTGTTGCCTCTACTGTACCTGCACCGAGCCTGAATCCTGCTCGGTCTCAGCTCAAACTCTGAATCATAGTTTATTTCCAAAGCTAGCTGAGTTTCCGTTTATTGAGTTTGTTCTTTTTGAGGCACATTTGTTATAGTTCAATAAAAAAGTACTTAAAAAGTGTTTTTGTTGGTATTTTTATTTATTGACAGATAAATGTAACTTCAACCCAAGAAATGAAAATGAAGGTTTGAAGAAATATGTCAAATATAGCTTTGAGATATAAATAGCTATTTGGATTTATTCAATAACAATATCTTCTCTTTATGTTACAATCCAGGTTTGAACTCACCAGTGCTGCATGTTGAGTAGGTAGGAGTCACACATTCTGTTTCCCAAACAAACCAGAAAAAGTAATTTGGCCAGAGAAGGTTTGAAGCTCACAGTTTTTCTAGTTCACAGAATATTTATTTCAGTTAACCTGATCGAAACAAGCACCGTGACAAGTCAACAGTGATGGGTCAATGTTACTTAACAGAAGATTGCTTTTTTTGGTTTTTAAATGTAAGATATGTTCTGAAAAAGTTTATTAATTTGTAAATATACTGCACACATGAGACACTTAAATGACCATATGACACATATTATGTGCCAATTACTTGGCTAAAAACTGTTCAAAACTGTTCAAATGAACACTTGATGTAAATAAATGATCATGTGACATACCTAAGGCTAATGATAACATAAATGATCATGAAACATAAATAAAGAAAGCATTAAGCAAAATTAAATATATATATAAGCTTAGATATTAAGCCATGGTTGACTAAGGCTGAAAAATCTGCGATGAATTATGTATACAAAGCAAAAGTGCGTATGACTTTGAGTTGTTTAAAATCTTTAATTTTTACTAAACCTGAGGTAAAGGAGAAGATGGGATTGAAACAAATAAACAAACATAAACAACCCTTTATGTTTTGTGTGCCAGATGGACCAGTATCGGGCCCTGATCATCGTGAAACAGGGTATTTTATGTTACCCAATAAAGGTACAGTGCCAATTTGAACCCAAATAAGACCATAAAAGGAAGGTCAACTCCACACAGGGAAGAGTAAAAGGACTGCCTCGTTAATTATAGTTTGCTTTTAGAAATCACATTATATTGAAATGTTGTTATTTTCTGAATAGACACTTTAACACTTTCCATTATTTATAAACAATGATATCCTTGTTGAAATAAGGTATTTACTTTAATCTAAAGCTGAAACAACACAAGGGTGGCTCAAAAAAACATTAATTTAATTAAACAAACACTCTCCTAGTACATATTTTCCGACTCAAGCAACAAAACACACACATTCAAATTTATATTTTAAATAGTTAGTCATGATATGAGGGTCAAACAAATAACAATGGATGCTCATGTGTTTGTGATGCGCTTCATCATTATATCCATATGCAAAATATGTAGGGAAATGTTCTGAATAAATGTAACTGTATTCTGACAATAGCAAAGTGTTGATATAATTGTGATCCCAAAGTATATAGAAAACGGAAACACCTTCTTAAAGGTGTGTGGTTTGTTTTGTCCACATGGGATTTTGATTTGTTTAAGGTTGAATGACATTTACAGTGGGGCAAAAAAGTATTTAGTCAGCCACCAATTGTGCAAGTTCTCCCACTTAAAATGATGACAGAGGTCTGTAATTTTCATCATAGGTACACTTCAACTGTGAGAGACAGAATGTGAAAAAATCGAGGAATCCAAATTGTAGGATTTTTAAAGAATTTATTTGTAAATTATGGTGGAAAATAAGTATTTGGTCACTTCAAACAAGGAAGATCTCTGGCTCTCACAGACCTGTAACTTCTTCTTTAAGAAGCTCTTCTGTCCTCCACTCCTTACCTGTATTAATGGCACCTGTTTGAAGTCGTTATCTGTATAAAAGACACCTGTCCACAGCCTCAAACAGTCAGACTCCAAACTCCACTATGGCCAAGACCAAAGAGCTGTCGAAGGACACCAGGAAAAGAATTGTAGACCTGCACCAGACTGGGAAGAGTGAATCTACAATAGGCAAGCAGCTTTGTGTGAAAAAATCAACTGTGGGAGCAATTATCAGAAAATGGAAGACATACAAGACCACTGATAATCTCCCTCGATCTGGGGCTCCACGCAAGATCTCATCCCGTGGGGTCAAAATGATCATGAGAACGGTGAGCAAAAATCCCAGAACCACACGGGGGGACCTGGTGAATGACCTGCAGAGAGCTGGGACCAAAGTAACAAAGTTTACCATCAGTAACACACTACAACGACAGGGAATCAAATCCTGCAGTGCCAGACGTGTCCCCCTGCTTAAGCCAGTGCATGTCCAGGCCCGTCTGAAGTTTGCCAGAGGGCACATGGATGATACAGCAGAGGATTGGGAGAATGTCATGTGGTCAGATGAAACCAAAGTAGAACTTTTTGGTATAAACTCAACTCGTCGTGTTTGGAGGATGAAGAATACTGAGTTGCATCCCAAGAACACCATACCTACTGTGAAGCATGGGGGTGGAAACATCATGTTTTGGGGCTGTTTTTCTGCTAAGGGGACAGGACAACTGATCCGTGTTAAGGAAAGAATGAATGGGGCCATGTATCGTGAGATTTTGAGCCAAAACCTCCTTCCATCAGTGAGAGCTTTGAAGATGAAACGTGGCTGGGTCTTCCAGCATGACAATGATCCCAAACACACCGCCCGGGCAACGAAGGAGTGGCTCCGTAAGAAGCATTTGAAAGTCCTGGAGTGACCTAGCCAGTCTCCAGACCTCAACCCCATAGAAAATCTGTGGAGGGAGTTGAAAGTCCGTGTTGCTCGGCGACAGCCCCAAAACATCACTGCTCTCGAGAGTCAATATTTTAAGTGGGAGAACTTGCACAATTGGTGGCTGACTAAATACTTTTTTGCCCCACTGTAAATGATGAAAATAGCCAACAATTGTATTTGCCTACAGGAAAGACATTGATATATTCCCTACTGACATTTTCACTTGCAGATGAACTGGCCAGGTGACCAAACAGAAGTCATTCTGGGTAATCTGTGAACCTTTTTGTAATTATTGACTTGACAGTTTCAGCAGATCAAAACTTTATTTTCTTTAATGGGTGAGATTTAAGTATCAGTTTGATGCGCAAAAGTGAGTCGAGAGTTAGGTTGGTTTAAAACAACTAACAAAGAACATTCTCAATGACAAGGAAGAGGAAATACTTGAAAAAATGCAGTATATTTTAATGTTGGCATTGTTACAGTTATCACCCACATGCTCTTGCTGCCTGTCCGTTTCTACGTCCTCCACCAAGGATTCCATCAGTTGAGGGAACAACACCATCTCCCTGCTGCTCCACTCATAAACCTGACCATCCAGACTTATAACAGCATCATCATGCAGCTCTGGAGCACCCTGGGAATCTTCATCTACTTTGTTGAAAGCCTTCCTCAAGATCTCAATGTGATCCTAGGATGCCTGGTCCTCTGGTCAGTCAAATCTCTAGGAATGGACTTCACAAACCTAATGGTGTGTGTGCTACACTACAGGGCTGTCATTCATCCCGTCCACTACCTGGCTCTGAAACAGGGATCCACAGCTCGGACCTTCACCAACGTCGTTGCATGGGTTGGCACCATATTGGGCGACGCATTTGGCCTTGTGAATCTTCTGTTTACTTTGTCATCGTTTTCTGCTGCATCTCTGTGCAGTGTGCTCTGAAGAGACCCAGACCTGGAGAAGCAGGAGGACACCAGAAGTGGAATTCCCTATTAAAGCAGAGGGCTTTTCAGTTTATTTTATTCTCCTAATTATTCTCTTATTTATATTATCATGGGAGATCTGCTGATTGAATTTGTTTGGAAATTGTTTTGTTCTCTATTTTTTTTATTTTGTATCAGTTTCTTCAATTGAGAAATGTGCCTTATTCCTGGCTTCAGCGTGTCTGATATTGCAAAACAACCTTGTGTTGCTTCTTCTGTGGAAGCTTGAAAACTGCCTTGTTTTCATTCAAACCCTGAACTCTGAGCAGAGGGCTTCAAAATAAAAAAAAACATTCATCTTTCCTGAACTGAAAGTTAAACTGTGAATTTAGGATATTTCTGTCTAATTTTATGTGTGTTATTTTTAGAAATCTGCTCCATCTGAACTAAATAATGAAAGCCGTACAAATGATAACATTTGTTGTGATGATATTCATTCTATTACAATCTGCCGTTGAACAAAAATGAAGTCCCTTTCTCCGCTCACACGAATATAGATTCGAACAATAAATGAAGGGACACAGAATATCATATCAGGCTGCAAATGGTTCAACCATTGCAAGTTTGAGGCCCCCATGTAGATCTACCTGTATACAAAGAGAGTGGCCTTTTGGCTTTAATCTCTTTTTACCACCAATTTGGTGCATTATCTAAAATCTGTCTATCGATCTCATGCTTCATTCTTCCTTTCCTCATGAACAAGACCCCAATATACTTCTCCAATTTGGGAAGGATCTCATCCCTACCAGAGATAATGATGAAATCCTTGGACTCGGTTTGGAGCCGGTGATTTTAATCCTGGACACTTTACACTTGGTCACGACATGTAGGCGCTATATATTTTTATATCATTTTAAATAAAACTATTTCAACTTCCAGGCAAAGACATTGGTTGTTATGGATAGAGTTAATGTTCAGCTTTAAATTTCAACATTAAAGAATAAATCAGCAGCACTCCAAACAGGGGCATAAATGTTGTTTTGTTTTTTAGTGATCATGAGATCAGTGGTATTCAGATGTAGCAGGATGGGTTCAAGCAAACTGTGATGTCATATTTGTGAAAATCACCCAACCCAAAATAACTTAATTTAATAATGAAATGTTCCTGGGGTAAAGGTAAAGTTAAATTATAGACAGTGATTGTTCTACATTTTTAGGGGGGATACGGGAAATGTATAGTTCCCTAACAAAACAAAATGAAGAAACAAGAAAAACAAAGAAGAACATTTTTAAAAATATTTGACATAACGTAAATGTCTTGAATGTCTTTATCCTCTGTATTCTAAAACCTCATCATTAATCATGAACATGGTGAAAGTTACTTGTTCCGATGGTAGTCAGATTGATGCCATCATCTGCTGCATCCGTCAGGTTGGATCAGAGGTCTCCATTGAAACAACACTAGATTTGACCTTCTTGTGTCCTGGTAATAAACATCTGCTTGTTTATGTCAGTGGTTACAATTATAAACACTCACTCACTCATTCTTAACCTATATTCACATGCACTCCTAGTGACAACAACATATGTTCATAGTTTTCCAATGGAGATAAAAACACCTTTTTTCTATTGTGATGGAGGATGGAGGCCATTTTAAATTATTTTAGTCTCGGTAAATAGACTTAGAGGTTAAGATAATGATCATGTTGGATTTAAAAATGTCTATTTTATTTTATTTGAATACATTCAACTTTTTTTTCAGTGATGATAAAAAACAGGAAAAGAATAAAAGCATACAGGTGGGAATTCATTTTTTACATTTCTAATTTGTTTGCTTGAGGTCAGACTTCACTCTATCTCCCATATGTGTCAGAGAACTATCAACAGAACATGGTTCCTCCTAGACTTAAGTATTTTGCTTATTGCCTGGTCTAAGAATTTAGCTCACTTCAACATATGATAAATACTATTCCCATAACTAAAATGTAATTCCCATAACTTCAGTCATTGGACATTTTATTTGAATAATACATCAGAAGAATCAAATGAGAAGAAAATATTTGATATAAAATGCAAATAGTGTCAGGAATGCTGAAGCGGTGGACCCAAAAGCGATACAGGCAGCAATTCCGTAGAAAGTCCAATTCTTTAATAAACAAAATAGATCCACAGGGAAAAGTTCATAAACAGTCTTAAATCCAGAACATAGTCGATGACCAGGTCATTTCACGAGATCCACTGACAATGGTCAATGATTGCCAGAATGTCCACAGCTGCTGCAACCCCCCTGTCAATAAAAAAAACAGAAAAAGTCAATAACACTTAAATTAAGAAACTGAGGACAGAACTATGACAAATAGCATACATTCTATGAATTCATACGAGAGGTCTGCAACAGGGACTTAATATGTGTATGCAAATGTTTAGGAAAATAATACAACTAAATCAAACAAAAACAATAATCTAGTTGTTGTTTCACTCTAGAGGTATAGTAAGGATAAAAAATACAATATAAACTTCATGTTTCGAGTGAGTTTATATCAACATTGTCTGTACATAAAAAGAAAACCTCACGACTGAAAGATATTTTAAAATGTTGGTTCTAAAAGATCCAATCAAAAACCTCTTAAAGGTTGACTGACATTCAAATAATAAACTCAAATATTTATATCAATAACATTTGCCTGCTGTATGAGATCATCAGCAGATATTTGTCAGCATTGTTCAGACTCAGGCACCAGGCGAACGTCAACTCATGGTGGGTCATCTTTCAATGTTTTTGTTCATTTTATGTATTTAATGCAATCTGCAACATGTTTTTTCTTTGTTTTAAATACATGTTGTCAAAGACGTTGATGGGATGTAATGTTGGCACTGGAGCAAAAAGCTTATCTCATAAAGCTTCAATTTTGACCAGACCAGTCTTTTGAACAAAATTTAAAACACAAACGGTTAACTGCCTAACAGATAAAAGTATTTTTTCAGTTTTTATAAAAAGTTAAAAAAGGTATGTTTGAAGTGGTTTTTATTTACATCTTAAGAGTAAAAAAACAAATCTATCCCCTTCACTAATGATTCAGATTTTGTTGTTTTTAACTCCCTTTATTAAAAAGCCCAGCTTTCTGCAGCATTCCTAATATTTTGGATCATTTTTTAAATCAGGATGTTTCTCATTTAGAACACCAGCCTGTTTGAAGCTGACTTTGAAGCTCTTGTAACTCCATAAAAAAACTGAAATAATCCCAGCCCTTAGTCAACATAGTGTGATTAAAAATGGAATTTTATGAATTTTATACATGGAATAAAAAAACTGTCCTCTTCTCAGACCTCCATAAAAACATCCATGGCCTCCAACAGTTCAAACTTCATTCCATTCAACGCTGTGAGGAATTTCTGGAATCAATGCCTCAACACTAAAAACCACATCAACGCCTTAACTGTCTTCACCGCCGTGCACCTCTTTCTGCTGCCTTTCCTCTTCTATATCCTCTACTTGGGATACCAGCAGTGGAAAGAGAAACACCTGCTTCCTGCAGCACACACGAACCCGAGTGACATCCTGACCTTTAACTCCGTCTTCTTGCAGCTCTGCAGCACCCTGGGAATCTTCATCTTCTTCTGGGGAAGTATCCATGCGACCATTGACGCCGTCCTAGGAGGCTTTACTCTTGTATTAGTCACGTACATCGGCGTGGATGTCACTGACCTGGTGGTGTGTTTGCTGCACTACATGGCGGTCGTTCATCCTGTCCACTACCTACAACTGAAGCAGAGCTCCAAAGCTCAGGCTTGTAGCGGTTCCATAGGATGGATTAGTGCCTTCGTCAGCTGTATTTTTGTTGTTTCTGAAATGGTTTATACAGAGAATAACCTCTTTTTTGTATGCTGGATGAGTTTGAATTTATCCATAATCACCTTCTGCTGCACCTCTGTGCTGTGTGCTCTGAAGAGACCCAGACCTGGAGAAGCAGGAGGAAACCAGGGGAGACACCCTCAGTTAAAGCAGAGGGCTTTCCACACTATTGCAACAATTATGGCAGCACTGACAATCAAATTTTTCGGAAATCTTATAGTAGCCCTTCTTTTTAATTTGACATTAAGTATAACCACTAAATGTAATGCTTACATGGTTTGCATGTTTTTAGTGTTGCCGGGAAATCTGGTGTTGCCTCTTCTGTTCCTGCTCCGAGCTGGTAAACTGCCCTGTCTCAAGTCAAGATCCAAATCCTGAGCCAAGACTTGATACATTTTTGAAGAAAGTTATTAAACCTTCCAGTTTATTCCTTTAAAAGCATTTTTTGCTGTGTGTTTTGTGTTTCCTTAAAACTGATCTGTGACACTCATGTATGGCCAACATGTTCCTGTGTGTTGTAAGGTTTGAAGTCTTTATTAAATCATTTGACTTATACAAGCGAGTAGTTGCAATTACTTACACTTTTTAGGACATAGGCATTAAGATCAGGTACAGTGGAGAAAATAAGTATTTGATCCCCTACTAACCATCAAGAATTCTGGCTCCCACATAATTCTCCATACATTCTCCAAACTCCACACTGGGTCCCACACATTAGTCCTTTACTTTAAGAAAATTTTGATTTGTTACCTGTATAAAAGAAGCCTGTCCACTGAATCAATCACACTACACAACACTAACCTATCCATCATGGGCAAGACCAAAGAGCTGTCTAAGGATATCAGGGAAAAGAGTTTGAGCTGCGCAAGGCTGGAATGGAATTGACAAAAAAGTGAGTGAGGAGATAACTGTTGGTGTGATAATTCCAAGATGGAAGAACCGTCAATCTCCCTGGGTCTTGGGCTCCATGCAACATCTAACCTTGTGGGATATCAATGATCATGAGAAAGGGAGGGTTCAAGCTAGAACAACATGGAAGCAATTTGTTCATGAGCTCAAGGTAGCTGCGACCACAGTCACCAAGAAAACCATTGGTAACACACTACACCATAATGGAACCAAATCCTGTAGCGCCTGTTCGGTCCCCCTGCTCAAGACGGCACATGTACATGTATGTCTGAAGTTTGCCAATGAACATCTGAATGATTCAGAGATTGATTAGGCGAAGTTGATGTGGTCAGATAAAACCAAAATCAAGCTCTTTGGTATCAATTTGAATTGAAGAGGATCGATCAACTACAAGAAACAAGGGTTTCTCCACGAAGTAATAACTTATGTGTTGGTAAGTGGATCAAATATTTATTTTTGTCACGGTGCAGAACGGAGAAACCCAGGCGCAGAGGTATTTGCATAGACTTGGTTTATTCCATGGGGAAGGCAGAGGCGTAGTCAACAGTCCAGTAATCGGCAACGAAAGACAATAGCAAGGGTAAGGCAAACTCAGCGTCAAGGGGCAGAAAATGGTCGAATAAATACAAAACAGGCAGGAGAGAGTCTTGGTTGGGACAAGGTACGGGACAGGGTAAGAGCAGGAATACTTAGAGGCAGGATACGGGTTCTAGAAAATGGTGATGACAAGACAAGGGCGTGACAGAGAGTGAGGGCTTAAGAAGACAGGGGAGCAATCAGCAGCAGCTGGGGGTGGGACTAACGAGACACGGCTGGGAACAATTATTACTCAGACAGGGGGAAGTAAGACTAGCACAGACACAGAAGGGAGCGGATTTCACAAAAATAACCGGAAACACAAGGAGGAACATGTAGACTCATGACAATTTCACTCAATAAAATGCAAATTACTTAGTTATTTCCTGGATTTTCTTTTTGATGTTTGTCTCTCACTGTTAAAATGAACCTTCCATTAAAAATATAGACCGTTAATTATTTTGTCAGTGGGGCATAAAAAAACTATTTTCTATGTTTGGCCCTAAGTATGGCCCTGGTGCAGTTTTTGGTAAATGTATTTTACCACCATGGAATATAAGATTCACATTTTCACCTCTAACTAGGCACCAGACAAATGACAAGATCTCTCAAATTAAATCACCACGATGTGTTTCATCCAGTCAGTATAAAGAAGTTATCAGTTTTCTGTTAAACTGGGTGAACAGAGCATGTTAGAGAGAAGCACTACACCAGTAAATGTCAAAATTTGATTGATGACCTTGGCTGAACAACCGAATTGAAGTAGTGGTGCGCTCCAAGTTCTGGGCAGATCAAAAAAGTGTTTAAAACAGATGCTCCACCATTTTTGTCACCTTCTTAAAATATTGTAACAACTGTTTCCAACTTTCTTATTTACACAGACTAAACAGAAAATCATCAGTACATGATCCCTTGGAATCTTTTTTCTATTCTAAAACTTTATGTCAAACTTGTCATTCACACATTTATCCCATGCTTCGGAGAGGACAATCAAGGTTAGACTGGATGCGCAACTCCCTCAATTCTTGTCTTGCACCTGAAGTGGAGGGAAACTACTTCCAGTCATCATCAAGTTGTGGTTAATTTGTGTTCATCATTTTCCCATCAACACACATCTTTTAGTCATTTTCACCCTCTAAAACTAAATTCAGTGCAGAATATTTGACAAAGACACTTTTCACTTTCAAAGAGTTCTCCCTCAAGGTCACGCACGCTCTGTTCCTCTTGTATCAAAATGTATGTAGAAAAAGTGTAGTCGATGAGGACGTCTTATCAAGATGCTTGGGACTTCATATATTTGACAAACGAGCATCCATCTAGCAACTGTTTTTGGTAAGAACGACTCCTACTGTTATTACTTACACCACTTGGAAGCCAGAATTTGACTCCACTGTGTCCAAGTCTGTAGAAACAAATTCAGAGTTACAGGCAGAGGATGGGCTTTACGCAAAGCCTATGAACCCCCAGTCACAAAGTTCAGTATGTTTGAAGCCTGAGCAGGCCACACCTGAGGCAACTACACCTTCCTTGTCTCCATCAGCAAAGAGGAAGAACCTAAGATCCATGAACTCGCTAAAGAACAATGGGTTTTACATAACTCTCCCCTCCAACACCAGTTACAGTGTCTTTAAAGATAAAAGAAGCGATAATTTTCGTGTGGATTTAGCACAACATATTGAATTGGTTGGAAGATGCGGCATTGACTGCAAACCTAAAACCATCCAAAAACACCATCGATACTCAAGAAGGAATAGGAAATGCAGAAACACATCGAAGCTTTCCAGGTTTTGAAAACATCCTAAATAACACAGAACAATCTGTTAGGACCCTGGCTATGAGCGAAAAGATTGAATTTACGGTTGAGATCGTAAAGAGCCCCCGAGGAGGATCAGGACTGAAACGAAAACTAGAAAAAGACTCTTGATTCAAAACAAAAACAACATCTCATCATGGTGGGTGGAAAAGCAGATCAACTATGTTTTGGCATAAGCCTGGCACATCTATTAGACCCAAAAGGTTCATATGAAGAGTGCATCAAACAGGGAAAAGATCTCCAAAGCAGGTTTAGATGATCAGACATCTGTCACATTTACAGATATCAAACGTTTCAAAGAGGTTGTCAAGCGTAAAATCGTTGTATTTTACAGAGCTGAATTCAATCAAAAGTCATTTCGCTACAGATTTCACAGATCCTCTGTACCTCTTTGCTTTAAGAGCATTATTACGGCATCCTTAACCCTAAAGGGTTCTTAGGAAACAGACATTTATGTAACTTTTGCTTCAAAGGTTATGAAAAACCACACTCCTATGTCTGCCAGGAACTTGACTGTTTTCAAGATGTTTTGAACCCTGTTTGTCAGAAAAACTGTTCACAATGTTTCACAGACAAATCAGTTCAATAGTGTCACGGGTGGAACTCGGCAGGAGACCCAGAAGCGGAAGTGGACAAATATCCTCGGAGCAAATGTTCAAGCAAAGTCTTTTAATACTCCAAGCGGTCGGAAAGGACCGAAACAAAAAAAACAAATCAGGAACTCGGGACGAAGGCAGGATGCGGCTGGAGATCGGGATCTCAGATCCGGAACTAAAACAAAGAGGAAAAGACTCACGTGAGCAAAACAAGGCGCTGACAACGTCAGGGGTCTTCGGGAAAAAGTTCATACGGAACACGAGCATAGAGAATCTGCGATGCCAACCTAGTCTGGAAACTCAATTCTCTGGCGAGTTCTTCAGGTCCGCGACGCTCCTTTTCTGTGGGAAGAACCCGCCATTCAATAACCCCCAGCCGCGCACCTGCCCGCGTCTGTCAAGACAAAAGCATAGACACGTACCAAAACAGGAAACCGACTTCAAAATAAAACAGGAAAGCACCAAAACATGACAGTACCCCCCCCTCTAGGTAGCGCCTCCAGGCGTTCTACCCGGTCTTTCCGGGTGCTCCCGGTAAAAGTCTCGGAGGTGGGAGAGGTCCAGGATGAGTGAGCGGGAGATCCAGGAGCGCTCCTCTGGACCGTAGCCCTCCCAGTCCACTAGGTACTGGAAGCCCCGACCTCTGCGGCGAACCTCCAGGATCTTGTGGACCTTGTAGGCAGGGTGATTGTCAATGATGAGTGGAGGAGGTGGAGGCTCGGCTGGCGCACTGAGAGGACTGGTTGAGAAGGGCTTCAGGAGAGAGACGTGGAAGGTGGGATGGACCTTGAGCGACGGAGGGAGCTTGAGGCGCATGGCAGTGGGATTAATGATCCTTTCGATCTCGAACGGCCCCACGAACCTAAGAGCCAGTTTGCGTGATTCCACTGGAAGGGGAAGGTCCCGGGTGGATAGCCAGACCTTCTGGCCAGGTGAGTACCTCGGGGCTGGCACACGGTGCTTGTCAGCGAGGCGTTGATTTCTTGTGGCGGTGCGGGATAAGGCCGCCCTGGTCTGGTGCCAGACAGATCGACAACGTCGTAGGTGGGCCCGAACTGAGGGAACCGCTGCCTCCCTCTCCTGAGAGGGGAAGAGAGGTGGTTGATAACCGTACGCTGCCATGAATGGTGACCTCCCAGTGGCAGATGAAGTTAGGGAGTTGTGAGAATACTCCACCCAGGGGATGTGCTGACACCAGGAGGCAGGGTGACGAGCCGACACGCAGCGTAGAGCTGATTCCAGGTCCTGGTTGGCCCGTTCCGTCTGGCCGTTGCTCTGCGGATGGTACCCCGACGAAAGGCTAGCCTTAGCCCCCAGGGATCTACAGAAAGCTCTCCATACCTGCGAGGAGAACTGGGGTCCCCGATCCGAGACAATGTCTACCGGGATTCCATGGAGTCTAAAAACATGTAGGACCAGCAGGTCCGCTGTCTCCAAGGCTGACGGTAACTTTATCAGGGGGATAAAATGAACCATCTTGGAGAAGCGGTCCACTACTGTCAGGATTACTGTCCTACCCATGGAAGGAGGGAGACCGGTGACGAAGTCCACAGAGATGTGCGACCAGGGGCGACTCGGCACAGGTAAGGGTCGAAGGAGTCCAGCGGGGGGGCGACGAGAGGACTTTCCGCGAGCACACGTGGTACATGCAGCCACAAACTCCAGGACGTCGCGTGCCATCTCCGGCCACCATAATCTCTGCCTGAGAAACGAGAGTGTCCTTGAAACGCCCGGGTGACACGCTACCTTGTGGGTGTGCCCCCACTGAAGGACCTGGGCACGAGCTGGCTGCGGAACAAACAGTCTATCAGGCGGTCCAGAGCTAGGTCCTGGGTCACTCTCCTGGGCCTCCTGAACAACCCTCTCTATATCCCAGCTGGCCGCCCTGATAAAGCACCGCTTCGGAAGGATGGTCTCCTCTGCCAGACCCTCCTGGGAAGGAGCAAACTGACGGGATAAGGCATCAGGCTTAACGTTCTTACCTCCCGGGCGGTACGTCAGGGAAAAGTCGAAACGACCCAAAAACAGGGCCCAACGGGCCTGGCGGGAGTTCAGGCGCCTGGCCTCCTGTAGGTAGAGTAAGTTCCGATGATCCGTTAAAACCAGAAAGGGTACCTCTGAGCCTTCCAGCCAATGCCTCCACTCCTGAAGTGCCGCCACCACCGCCAGGAGCTCCCGGTTGCCAATGTCATAGTTCTGCTCCGCTGGGGACAGCTTCCGGGAATAGAAAGCACAGGGATGCACCTTGTTGTCCCTGGCGCACCTCTGGGACAGCACTGCCCCTATGCCGGTGTCCGAAGCGTCCACCTCCACGATGAACTGACGGGCTTGGTCGGGGTGTCGTAGGATAGGCGCGGAGGAGAACAGCGAGCGCAGCCGGTTGAAGGAGTCGTCCGCCTTGGAGGACCGGGTGAAAGCACTCTTGGTGGAGGTAAGCTGGGTTAATGGAGCGGCAACCTGGCTATAACCCCGGATGAACCTGCGATAAAAATTAGCGAAACCCAAGAATCGCTGCAATTCCTTGCGGCTAACAGGCACCGGCCATTGAGCAACTGCCTCCACCTTCATGGGATCTGGCCGCAGCTGACCCTGCCCTAGAATAAAACCCAATAAACTCACTGTGGGGACTCCGAACTCGCACTTCTCTGCCTTGACAAACAGTCTGTTCTCTAATAATCGTTGGAGAACGCGGCGGACGTGGCTGACGTGTTCCTCAGGAGAACTGGAAAAGATCAGAATGTCGTCAAGATAAACGTACACAAAATCACTCAAGAAGTCCCCTAAGACCTCATTGATAAGTCTCTGGAACACCGCTGGCGCATTGGTCAGGCCAAACGGCATGACCAGGTACTCGAAGTGTCCTAAGGGGGTCTTAAAAGCCGTCTTCCACTCATTGCCCTCTCTAACACGGACCAAGTGATAAGCACTTCTAAGGTCCAGTTTAGTGAATATCATGGCCTTGTTCAGAGGATCAAACGACGGGTCTATGAGTGGGAGGGGATACCGATTCTTAACGGTTATGCTGTTTAACCCCCGGTAGTCTATGCAAGGTCTCAGGGACTTGTCCTTCTTACTAACAAAATAGAACCCTGCACCAAGAGGCGAAGAAGAGGGGCGAATTAAACCGGCGGTCAGTGACTCCCCGATATAAGTGTCGAGGGCCTGGCGCAGTCGAAGTCAAGTCAACCGTCAATAGACCAGGTAGGGTGATCCGGTGAGTCGGGTCATGAGACGAACGAGTGTGTCCCACCCGAGCACTAACCTTAGGTCGACTGGGGCAGACACGTAGTCGATGACCAGGCTCGCCGCAGTACAGACACAGTCCCTTCGTGAGCCTGTGGGAGCGCTGTTCCGGAGACAAACGCGTCCGACCCAGCTGCATCGGCTCATCGGGTGGCGGCGTCGGAGTCTCAGGAGTCAACAGAGGAGCTGGTTGGTCAAAAGGGGGAAAAGAAGGAGAGAAAACGTCCCTGCGGCGCTCCCTCAACCTATTATCAATCCTGGTGGCTAGGCTGATAAGAGCCTCCAACCCCTCTGGTTCCTCCCGTGTGGAGAGTTGATCCCTGACTGCGCTACCTAACCCCTGGGTAAACGCGGTGATCAGTGCGGGCTCATTCCAACCACTCTCAGCAGCTAAAATTCGGAAATCTACCGAGTAATGCCCCACAGACTCCTCGCCCTGTCGTAACCTGAGTAGTTTGCGAGAGGACACCGCGGGAGAGCGATGTGGTAGGTCAAAAACCCGGCGCATCTCGTCAGAGAAACAGTCAAAATTAGCTAGAGCCGGAGAGTTAGACCCGCAGAAAACGAGGAGGGCTGCTGGCTAAAAACTAACTGAACTTGGAGCAAAAAGCGTGAACAACCACCCACTTCTCCACTATAATATCCCGGCGTGGGTATCGTGGGTTCGCGTAGAACCGACAGTCTCTCAGGTTGAGCAGGAGCAGAGACAGTCGGCGCGCGTACAGAGGCTGCAGCGGCTGCAACAGGTGCGGGAGGGGCCACACGGAGAGTCAACTCACCCACGGCGGCTGACAGCTGGACCAGCGCTGCGTGACTCTCCCGTGTCATCTCCTCGAGCGAACAAAGTCTGGTTCCTTGAGAACCGAGGGCTCGGCGGAGCTCCTTCACTTCCGCTGGGTGGCCAGAGAATTCTGTCACGGGTGGAACTCGGCAGGAGACCCAGAAGCGGAAGTGGACAAATATCCTCGGAGCAAATGTTCAAGCAAAGTCTTTTAATACTCCAAGCGGTCGGAAAGGACCGAAACAAAAAAAACAAATCAGGAACTCGGGACGAAGGCAGGATGCGGCTGGAGATCGGGATCTCAGATCCGGAACTAAAACAAAAAGAGGAAAAGACTCACGTGAGCAAAACAAGGCGCTGACAACGTCAGGGGTCTTCGGGAAAAAGTTCATACGGAACACGAGCATAGAGAATCTGCGATGCCAACCTAGTCTGGAAACTCAATTCTCTGGCGAGTTCTTCAGGTCCGCGACGCTCCTTTTCTGTGGGAAGAACCCGCCATTCAATCACCCCCAGCCGCGCACCTGCCCGCGTCTGTCAAGACAAAAGCATAGACACGTACCAAAACAGGAAACCGACTTCAAAATAAAACAGGAAAGCACCAAAACATGACAAATAGCAAAAGATTCAGACTCACACCAGTAAGAGATTGTTCTTCACTCGAGAGGAGACAGCCAGAACCAACGCGGAAGTTAGTTCACACCGACTGTCCGCAGAGTTCCAGCGTCCCCCCCTTTTTATTCAGTTTGTTCAAAGCAAAACATATTTTGGAGTGGTTACATCAAAAGCATGGTACCTCATGGTACCTTTCGGATAACAGCCAAGGTCGTTGTGCATCTTCTCATGACGAGATCCTGCTCACCCCCCCCCCCCTCCCCAATTAGTTTGTCCCTAGTGAGATTCATTGCAGGTTACATCACAGCATCGGCATCAGCAGTTCAAAACAGTCTTACAGATAACACTCAAGGTAAGGGAGCATCCCACAGTTATCTGCTCTTTCTCACCTACCCCCTCCCAACTCGTTCCCTGTTCCTTCACTTGCCCTTGCTGACCCCGAACACAAATGCATTTTGTGGCAAAGAAGCGAACACATTAATATTGTGATAACGTAGTAAGCCGTTTAAAACACATTAATATTGTAATAAAGAAATATTTCTTTCACATTTCCCTCCTGTTTATCAATATTAAACAGTGTTTTTAAAAGACTTATTGCTGAAATGGGAAGAAAACTATCCCCAAAAACCCTTTCTGGGGTCAAAAAGAAGATAGAAACCCTTTCCCAGCAAGAAGCCAACATTTACATTACATATATATACATTCCCGACATTTCCAATTTGTAAAACACTTGGCTCATAACCTCTGCTTGGTAGACTTTTAAGTTACAGCGTCAAAATAAACTGGAATATCATCTATACATTTTAGACTTCGCATTCTGAGTCATCTTCAACTGGCACCAACTCGTATTGTGCCATGGCTATAGTGACATGAGCGGCTACCTTGACGCTAACTGCGTCCATCATTTTAGCCATCATTATACGCAAACAAGGAATACCACATGCTACTATAAAAATTAAAATTGAGATAATAGCCATAATTATACTGGCAATAGTTAGGATTACATTTTTCCAGCTACCGAATGTGTCGTTTAACCATTGTAAGACTGGATTGGGGACCACACCTTCCATGCTTTGAGTTTTTTTTACGGTAGGCTCTTAACAGGGTTAGTGTCTGGCTAATTGTTCCATTTTGAAGCGTATGGAGCGGGATGTATGTACAGCATTCTCCTGTACTCTCAATGTACTTACAAACACCTCCTTTTTCTGCCAGGATCATATCTAATGCCTGACGGTTCTGTACAACCATGAGAGAGGTTGCATGTAGTTGGGAGGCCACATGTGTTTGGAGAACTTCAGTGAAGTTAGTCAGAGTGTTGATTTTGTGATTCAGGTAATTAATGAGTTCTGTGTGTTTATAAGTGGTGACCGGAAACCACCCTCCAAAGAACGGAAGCTGAGACGCAGCCGCGTTTGCTTCGTCTAAAGGTTTGTCTCGGTCGGGAATATTTCGGGGCTGACCAATGGCATCAAAGTACACAGGTGTATTACTAACCATTGGTGAATCAGGAATGCTTCTTTTTGCTCTCGCGTCAGTTAAATTCATGTCTACACTTTGGTCATCATCATCCAACACATAAGTCTTTGTCTCTTGTACTCCTGTTACATAAGCACATTTACCCGTCCATTCTTCCACCAATCTGTTTCTCAAAACCCCACCTCCACACCACCACCACAACTGAGATCGAATGACGTGTTTCAAGGCCTTCTTTCATAAGTTAACAGTATGAGCACAGAACGATGCATTCAACCTCCCATAATCCCTGCAGACGGCATTACCACAGGATGTTCGGGCGTAGCAAACAAATTTGCCCCCTGTCGGTGGATGGAACAAGAAGGGTTTGGACGTTGCTCCGATTATAGGGTACCTTTGAGCATACAGCATGCAGTAACTTGTCACTTTGAAACCCTGTGTCATGTTCATCACGCATGACAAGTTTCCAATCGGCTCAACCAGTGTTACTGCTGCCCTCGGTCTCATGCAAACTGCACAATCCTTTCTGATGGATCTGGCAATGTTTACAACACGCTCAAGGTAGAGATTGTTATCAATAGTGAGTCCTGTGTCAACTGCCAAAAATTCTTCGATGGTTTCTCCGTAGGTATGAACTACAATACCTTGGGCAGGTGTAACTTCGCCTTTTCGGGATACAGTTACTGTGGCTTTTGGGAGGAGGTGTGTCTTGGTTTCTAAGATTGGTCTGTAGCATACTTTTATTAGGACGAATGGATCTTCACCATTTGCATACCAGGCCCATAGTGTCAAAACGCTACAATCTGTTTTATCTTTGTTTGGGAGTTCTGTCATGGCTTTAAAAGTGAATATCAGATTCATTCCGCTGTGCGTCATGTACACTTTATCGTTCCAATTTTTTGCGCCATTATTTCGTTTGGCTTTTGGCCAATAATCACCGCTTTCTGTTGTTACATAATTATCCCATCCCCACCATGCATTTCTCTTAGCCGAGGTTTCTTGGGACATGAGATAGAACCAATATGTTGACCATTCATTAAACCGTACAGCCTTGAGTTTTTTATCGGTTGATTCAGTGTGGAAGTTAGCTAACGGAATTGTTAAAACCGTGTCATTAGCTAGTTGTGTAAGATTGATAAAGGTGCCTGTATATTGTTGTAGCCGACTAATATCTCCTATGTCTTTGTGTGTGACATAACCTGGTGGTCCCCTCCCTAAGTAAACACCTTCATTGCATTGGGCTAGACCAGTGTTTCTCAAATAGGGGGGCGCGCGGAGCGATGCCAGGGGGGGCGCGAGTGACCCTGGGGAACATGCTTTTTTTTTTACGTGTCGTATAAGAATAAAGTGTAATTGCGCATCCACTAAGGTAAGTGGCAGTGGCGCTCTCGTTGTCAGTGTACGCAGGGAGTGGGTCTTTTTGCACCAAAGAAGAGCCCGTAGCACAGAGCAGAGCAGGAGTGTGTGGAGTAAACGAACAGTGGAAGTGCAGTGAATAGCATGGATAAGTATCTAACGGGGAGGAAAAGAGTAGCGGACAAAGACGGAGATACCGAGGCAAGTGTCCCGAAAGCCAAGACGAGGAAGTATGACGAGGCGTATGTAGCGCTTGGCTTCACTGTTAATACGGTGGGAGAAGAGGAAAGACCGGTCTGTTTGCTGTGTCTGAAAACATTGGCAGCGGACAGCATGAAGCCATGTAAATTAAGGCGCCACGTTCATACTACACACCCCAATCACGCTGATAAGCCGCTTGAGTTTTTCCAGCGAAAACGTGCTGAGTATCATCAACAGTCGTCCCGTTTTTTGAGTGCTAAAGAAGCTGTGCTCTGCAAAACGTGCTAATTGTAGCCATTAAGTAAGTAAGTAAGTAAGTAATATTTATTTATATAGCGCTTTTCGAGACCTTGAGACCTTGAGATTAAGCTTCCTCACTTCCTCATTTTGATAAAAGAAACAAATCAGCACACATTGTCTTATTCATTTTCGGTTTTTAAGAGTTTAATATTGTATGCTCCTGAGTTGATGTTGCGGATCAATTACAATGTATAAGTATTCAGTATCATAGTGTTTTATATATTGCTGGTTCAAATAGTTTTATATATTGTGCTCCTGAGTTGATTTTTCTGAGCAATTTGAATGTATTATTTATTGATTATAGTCTTTATTTTTCAGTATCAGCTGGTTCAAATTGTTTTATATATTGTGCTCCTGAGTTAATGTTGCTGGTCAATTTCATTTAATTATTATTTATTGATAAGTTTTCTTTCAGTATCCAATGCTCAGAAAATGTTTGCACTAAATTTATGCTCTTTAAGTTTTTTCTACTGTGTTAATAAAGTAATTATTTGTTAAATTGATCCATATTTCTTTATTTAGTCTTCTTTAATGTTAATAAGAATATAATGTTATGCAGAGGTGCAATTTTATTGACAAATGATATTATTTCCGGTGGCAGCGTATATTTGTATATTTGGGGGGGGCGCAAAATTTTTACTTCTTCTTAGGGGGGGCCTAACAGCAAATAATTGAGAAGCACTGGGCTAGACAAAGGCTTGACCCTCCGCAAAGACATCTGTCATCAAATTCCTTGTCTCGTTTGCTTCTAGTCAGGTTTTTAGTTTGATTGAAGTTTCGTTCTACTACCTTAGAATTAGGTGGACCCCACTCTAAGATGTACAATGCCCACAAAAAGACCAGTACCGTTCCCATAATCATAGTACATACAACATACATTGTCCAAAGTTTCTCACCCATCTGGAACGGAGAAGTCTTTGTGGTTGGTTCATCATTCTTCTCGAGAGTGTGCGTTCGCCGCGGAAGAACTCTCGTTCCATTCGTTGGGGTTTCTTCTGAACCCTCGAGAGCGTGCGTTTACCGCGGATAAACTCTCGTCCGATGCGTTGGAGTGAAGGGCAAGGCTGCCCTCACTCGTCCGTCTTTTTGACACGTGTAATTGAGGATGGGGCGCTGTGGTCTTTCGTCGGAGTGACAGGGCTGCCGGGCTCAGCAGAGGACCTTTATCACTCTGTCTTTTTGGCTTGTTGAGATGTGGTAGGGGCTCTGGAACCGTCAGGACCAGGAGGCAGTCGTTGAAGTTTGCACTGGGATTGATGAATCCAACCGGTCCGGCCGTCGACCTTTACCGCTGTTGGACTGACAGCCACCACCTCGTGAGGACCGTCCCACCGTTCGCTGTCCCACTTGAGTCGTCGCAGCACTTTTAGAAACACCAAGTCTCCAATTTGCACCTGGAAAGTCTGTGGGTCAGAACAAACTGGCAGATCATCGTGCTTACGAACGTTTCTCTGTTCATACAGTCTTTTCATGTGTGCTGGAATTGACCCTCCTGTTATACTCTGACCTTTCGGTGCAAGATCAGGTAAAGTATAAGGTCTACCGTGTATGATTTCAAATGGAGACAATGTTTTCCCTTCAGCGGGTACAATTCTCATACCAATTTCAACGAGACCAACACAATCTGGCCATTGTCTTTTTGTTTCTCTCATTGTTTTCACAAGTCTCGATTTCACAGTACCATTGGTTCTTTCAACCAGTCCTGCGGACTGGGGGTGGTATACACAATGTCATTTCAAATCAATGTTCAGGAGTTCACCAACTTTGGTTACAGCTTTGTTAAGAAAATGTGAACCATTGTCGCTTCGAATGAGCGATGGAATACCAAATGTAGGAATAATTCAACCACACAGTGCTTTAACAACTGTCTTTGCATCAGCATGTGCTGTTGGAAAAATTTCTACCCATTTTGAAAACACATCAATGATTACCAAACAATATTGTTTACCTTGTGCTTTGTTTAGTTCAATGTAATCCATGTGTATGGTGTGAAATGGTTCTGGTGGTTCTGGGAACTTTCCTCGTTTGGGTCTTAAATACCCTTGTGCATTGTTCTTTATGCAAATAAGGCACTTGTGACAAAAAGAAAATGAATATAAAGTGAACCCTTGAACGTGGTAATGCTGTTTTACTTGGGCTACCATCCCTCCTGTTGAGACATGGCTCAAACCATGACTCAATTTTGCTGCCCATTCAATCATAGATTTTGGTAACCACGGTTTCCCATCTGATAGTGTACTCGGACCTTTTGAGTTTGTTTCAGCACCTTGTTTTCCCCAATATGTCTTCTCTGTGTGAGGTGCGTTTTGTTGTCTGCTTATTAACACTTCATTTTCTTTTACAGGTGTTTCTTGTGAGGATGTGGTCTTCTGTGCAAGCATTGTTCCAACTTGTGGGCTTTTATGTGCTGCATCTTTTGCAGCCTGATCAGCCAGTCTATTTCCAATAGTGACTGGATCATTTCCTGTTAAATGTGCTTCACATTTACATATTGACAACTTCTTTGGTAGTTGGATGGCATGCAACAATTTTACGAGTAACTCTTTGTGAGCTACTTCTTTTCCTGTTGTTGTTTTAAACCCTCTTCTCGCCCACTGTTGACAAAACACGTGCACAGAACCGTATCCATATTGACTATCTGTCCAGATAGTTACATCATCACCTTCAAAAATGTCACATGCCTTTATAAGGGCTGCCAGCTCAGCTGCCTGAGCTGAACTAGTTGATTTTAATTTCCCTTGATAAAGTACTTTATCTGCGGTCGTCACCGCGTACCCCACTTTGTTTTTTACTTTTTCATCTTTACTCGCTGAACCGTCAACAAACTCTACGGTTCCTGTCCTTAAAGGTGTATCCGTTAAGTCTGGTCGTGGTTTAGTTAAAATTTGGACTTGGCTTCCACAGTCATGTGGAGTGCCATCTAGTGGTGTGGGTACTAATGACGCTGGATTGAGTGCTCCACACCTGACAATGTTAATGTGTCCCTGAGATAACAATACAGCAGTGCAATGTAGATGTCGAGCAGGTGATAAGAACTGCATTTTCGTTTCCAACAGTAAGACTGATACTGCGTGTGGTACTTTCAGAGTAAACGCGTGAAACAGGACGACCTCAGCGGATGCTTGCACAGCGAGCGCCGCAGAGAGCACGGCTTGTACACATTCTGGCGTTGCTCGTGCCACTGGATCCAACTGTTGTGAATAATATGGAACTGGTCTCATCTTGCTACCATGTTTCTGCATCAGGACCGATGACATGAATCCTCCTTTTGCTGTTACTGTTTGCTCAAAGATGGGACAATTACTCTTATCCACCAAGACAAATACTTCCATAGTCCAAAATATAGAATTCACAGAACATTAATTCAACAACTATAAAACCAACTAGATTTAAAAACTAGTAGTTAGAAATTCTTCGACCAATTCAGTATCATTATTCCGACAAAGACAAATTAATTTCAAATTGCAACTTATCAACTCAAACAACATATTCTTCTTTTACATAGAATTAACCTCAATAAAGTCTATAATACTTATTAAAAAAATGAAAAATTGGTTTCCTAAGATTTTACCTTTTCCATCATAGAATTTGTTTCTTTGTCTGTGGTTTCGGTGCTTTAGAAACAGCCTGTTTCTGTTTATCACCCTTTATTTTGTTCACAAACATACGTCACATGTTTGAATCAGGCAAACAATTTTCTGCCAAAAGGTTTCATTGGAAAAGAAAACATTTGTATTTAATACAACTTAACCCAAACTTGTTTCAACAATTTGAAAACCACCTGCTGATGAACAACTTGATCACAAAAAGACTTAACATTAAAACTTTGTTTCAGAAATTCAATGTAACTGTATGTACACTTTACAATAGCATACAGCATTTCGGCTAACAAAAGATGTTTTAAAACATTTTTTAAATACATCTTCAGCACAAATAACAATTTTTGCATGGAAAATGGCTTAACAAATTTAAAAAGTAATTAACATGAATGCTCCGTAGAAAAGCAAACCATTTTTCTCTACATGCTAACTTGAACAGTTCAGTGACGTTGCGCTAAACTAAACATACAGATATTTGTAAGAAAACACTCTAGAATATGACATGCCTCTTTTGAAATAAAAAATAATCTTCCTTATTTGAAGGATTTTTTTTTTCTCAACATGAAGCTGCACTTGGTGTATGTGAGAGGTTCATTTCTTCTTCTGATTCATCAGTTTCACATGGCGGTGCACTCAGTCGTGACCTTGATGCTGCCACCTGTTGTTGGCCTAGTCATTCTTCATCCTCAGACGAATCATCAGAGTAGTGTTTTCGTCTGGGTTTATCTCTGCGCTTGTTTTTCTCAGTGCAATCTCTGGCAAGATGTCCTGTTCAATAAATTATTTTTAAATGTGATTCCCATAGAGCTGGATGATCTTCCGGAATCCTACCATGTTTGTTAAAAACATCCATTAATCTGATTTTAAAGTCGTCTATTTTTTCGTCTTCATTCTGTGTACAGGCTCTTATTTGATTAGGATCAGGTCTCTGTGCATAGATCCGTTCACATCTTTCCAAAATGTCATTCAGGGGTAACACGACTTGTGCATGTGGTATGACATTACCTTGATCGTTCAACCCTGCCCACCCCTCCATTACATTTCCGTATCTAGCTCCTGTAGATAGTGCCATTAATTTAGCTATCTCGTGACCGTTTAACCTGTGACCATCAACGAGATCTCTAATATCTCTGATGAACTGTCTTTATGTTTGCAGCAGGTGTTGCAATAGATTGTATTATTTCTTTAAATTCTGCGGGTGTCCATGGTCTAAAAACAAAGAATGGTGCATTAGCATCATTATTCGGCATTTGAATCATAGGAAATGCTCCTGTAGTCTGTTCGTTAATATCATGTAGCTTCAGCTCTGATTTTACTTGTAGTGGATGCTGTGGATTCATTTGTTTTTCCCAATCACCGACCCCCCCATACTTCTTGTCACCTGTTTCTCAAAAGTTCCAGATCCAACTGGATTGTTTGAGTTAGAATCACAACTCCCTGAGCTAAGGTCAGGGCTGGCAGCATTCCAACTTGTAGAGGAGGCTGCTGCTGAGTTATGATCGCTTCTCCCTGAGATGGAGTCAGGGCTGACAAAACTCTCTTTTCAGGGGGGTTTGCCGCTGATGAGTTTGATGTCGTCATTGTTGGTGAGTATAACGGAGGTGTCTCGGGCAGGCACGGATATATCTTAGGTGTTTCCCTCACTCCGGCCCCTCCCGCCTGGTGAACCCGCGGTGTTGGAGTTGGAATTGGCGCCCGCCCGTGCAAATCGGGGGGAGGGAACCCCAACTGTTCTGCTCTAGGGGCGTTTCCCCTTTGCACATTATCAGTGATCGGAGCCACAGTTAAACTCGCTCCTGTGTCATCGTCAATTTGTTCAAATTCATTTTTATCTTTAACAGTTAGTTTAAACTTAGCTGTATCATTATTACTTCAGGTATGTAGTTATTGTAGCCTAAAACACTTTCCTGTATCAGTCACTTATGCTCACTTCATTCATGTCAGGTACTGACCACTGCGTGATTCTAAAAGCAACTATGTTCATGATGGTTTTGTTATTGGATCAGTAATTTCAATTTAAATCTTTATTTAATTTTTGGTAGCACAATTTACTGATACTAAACACACTTTCATTTGTTTTTTATTTTTTATTTTCTGATTCTTTTCCCTTGCTCTGTCATACAGAGTCTTACATGCGTACCACTGCTTTCCATGTACTCCGTTCAACTTTCCCTTTTCTCTATCTTTCAAAGACAATTTACTCAACAACTTACTCAATTCTGTCTCATTATCAACATCTCCTGAAAACCTATATTTTTTCTGCCACTTTTTCACAAATCTGCAACAACCTTTATTGTCTAAATCTGCCGACTCAACTTTACGCACTCGTTCTTCTTTTTCTCTCTTTTTATTAATTGCTTCTGCATCCGCAAAAGTCTTATTTTCCTTCTTCATGTCGTTCTGGTATGTGTCTTGTCGAGTTTTTTCGAAAGAAAATGCTAAATGCCTGGTGGCGACCGGGAACCAAACTTCTACCTCAAAAGAGGCGGGCTCCCCTGGGTGTTTATACTCACAGTCGTTTCACCAGTTTTAGATTATTTCTTTTACTCAAGACTCCAATTTCTATGATGGTTTTGTAAATTCTTGGTCAGTTTTGCGTTGTCACCGTTAGGTTTCGACAGACAAGAATCCCAACAACCTCTCAGTGAGAAAATGGCCCTGGTGTTACAGTAACACCCCGTACTGCAAATACGGCCTTAAACAGAGAAGATTTTACCCTTTTCTATTTACTTGTACCTTGTGTCACCGTGATACTCACAATGATACTCTATTGTTTTACAACAATACGGCTTTTGATCACTCAGTGATCCCATGGACGGACTTCTACGTTGTCCCCTTATTTCCACGGCTTCTTCATTTGATACAATGATGCTTTATATCACAATGATACAACTTAGTCAGAGAAGCGTAACTGACCTCAATCTTTTCGCTGGTGGAGTTGATCTGGTCTTGGATGCCGTCGGCGTTCTCCCCGGTAGATGATGTCCAACTCCTGGCCTCGTGGAAAGGAGGTCTCCCAGGGGTTTGTAAGACCCACTGGCCGGTGCACCGTGTGGTTCAGGCGTCGTCGATCATCCACCGAAGAAAGGGCGTTGGCATCCGGCTCGAAGGACCAAGTTAAATGTCAGAAAAACTGTTCACAATGTTTCACAGACAAATCAGTTCAATAGCAAAAGATTCAGACTCACACCAGTAAGAGATTGTTCTTCACTCGAGAGGAGACAGCCAGAACCAACGCGGAAGTTAGTTCACACCGACTGTCCGCAGAGTTCCAGCGTCCCCCCCTTTTTATTCAGTTTGTTCAAAGCAAAACACATTTTGGAGTGGTTACATCAAAAGCATGGTACCTCACGGTACCTTTCGGATAACAGCCAAGGTCGTTGTGCATCTTCTCATGACGAGATCCTGCTCACCCCCCCCCCCCCTCCCCAATTACTTTGTCCCTAGTGAGATTCATTGCAGGTTACATCACAGCATCGGCATCAGCAGTTCAAAACAGTCTTACAGATAACACTCAAGGTAAGGGAGCATCCCACAGTTATCTGCTCTTTCTCACCTACCCCCTCCCAACTCGTTCCCTGTTCCTTCACTTGCCCTTGCTGACCCCGAACACAAATGCATTTTGTGGCAAAGAAGCGAACACATTAATATTGTGATAACGTAGTAAGCAGTTTAAAACACATTAATATTGTAATAAAGCAATATTTCTTTCACACTGTTGTATGTACAGATTGTCGTAGAACTGGCAGATCACAGACTTGTTTCAAAAAACACAAAGAACAAGGAGGCAAGGGTTTCAGCAAATGTGATAGTCAAAAATTGCGAAAAGTGTGGCAAGCGGTGTTACATTTGCATTAAACCAGGAAAGACAGCACATCGATGCCATGTTTTAAAATGTAACATCTTTATTGTTACATTGACATCCTCAGAAGAAGTAAGTAAGTAAGTAAGTCATTTTTATTTGTATAGCGCTTTTCCAGACCAGGGTCACAAAGCGCTTAAACAATCAAAACGATATTCAATAAAGTATATATTTTAAAGATCAAGATAAAACTGATAACACAACAGGAGTTCCAGAAAATCAAGGAAAAGCCTGAACAAATAGAAACGTCTTAAGATGTTTCTTAAAGGAGTCAGTAGATCCATCAACCAAACAGAGAGAGGAAGATGGTTCCAAAGCTTATGAGCAACAGCCTGAAAAGATTTCTCTCCTCTGGTCCTGAACCGTGTGCGAGGAACTATCAGTAGATTCTGATCCACAGACCTCAGAGCCCGAGGTGGGGTGTAAGGCTGGATCAAATCAGTGATGTAAGGAGGAGCCTGACCATGAATAGCTCTGAAAGTAAGAACCAGAATTTTAAAGTTGATCCTGAAAGAAACTGGCAGCCAGTTAAGAGTTTTAAAGATCGGAGAAATGTGAGTTCTTCTACTTGAGCGGGTCAGAATCCTTGCTGCAGAGTTCTGAATCAACTGCAGGCGAGACAGCTCCTTCTTGTTAAGACATGAAAACAAACTGTTGCAATAGTCCAGGCGAGAAGAAACAAACGCATGGATTACAAGCTCCAGATCATGTTCCGACAACATTTTCCTAAGTTTAGAGATTTTTTCTCAGTTGAAGGAAACAGTTTCTGGTCAGTTTTCTGCAGTGTTGAACAAGAGACATGTCTTTATCAAATACAACACCCAGGTTCATGTTCCAGGTTCAATGTGGTTCATGAACTAGTTTGTTGTAACTAGAGAGCTTTAACAGAGCAAGTGAAGCAAAACTTTTAAAGAGTAAGACATCTTTCGATAATGGATCGTAAAAGTAGAATCCCAAGTTTGCAACCCTGGAGAGACTCTATGGGGTTATCACGTGCCATCAGAGATATTTCGGGCTGGAGAACCGTCAACGCTAAACGAGACCACGGAGGGGGGGCATCAAGACTCTGGAGGAGCAGGTGCACAACTTGGTTGTCCAACAACCACTAGTGACTCCTGGAGGTCACTCCACCATTGAGCAGGGTGTGAATTTGGTTTGGCACATGGACAAACCATCGACGACCCCTCACCACCAGAGGGGTCCAATATGGATACTTCTCTTCAGTTTGAACGGCGAACATGATGACGTGCAGTTTCTGCCAAAAAAATGGTGAATATTCCATCATCTACCACTCCTCCTGGCTCAAAAACCTAGACGGGGATATACTTTGCCCCTACCTGCGAAGTTATGTGTGCCCACTGTGTGGCGCTACTGGCTCGAGAGCTCATACTAAGAGGTTGTGCACAAAAGTGGACCCTACACCTCAGTCTTTGTCAAGGACAAGCCCTTAAGACTCTGGATGATGTTTACCATTTAACTTGTTCTGATATTGTTGTGTGTATTTTTTCGACCTCATTTTGTGACCACCAGTTTGTTGTTGTGAGTGATTAGGTATGGTTTTCTGTTTTTGACATACATTGTTTAAAGTAAAGTTAAAACTATGTTGCTTTTGCATGGCTTCTCTAAAGTTACCTTAGGTTAACAAATTGATAGTTGTCTTTATTTCTACAAAATAAAACTAAATCACCGGTAACGTTAACATTTTCTCTGAAGTTTAAACTCATTTCTATCTTAAACATTGACATTCACTTTGAATGACTAACTGAGACCTAAAAAGTCAGAGTAAGTTTAAAAGTTTAAAATACAAAAATAAATAAGATAACAACAACGACTAAACTAAGAAACTAGGGTTTGAAATAATGTGATGATGTTGGGAAAATGATGAACCAAAGTATGTTAAACGCATGAACCACATTGAACTTAATGACTTCAGTGCGTTTGTCTGCTTCATGTGCAAGACAAGAAATGAGGGAGTTGACTCTCAGAGGGGATTTGTAAGAGGAACACGGCACCTGTGACCTTGAAGGATAAAAACTTAAACTAGAAGAGACAGATGTGTGTGTCTTGGCACTTGACACTTGTCTTGACACTATTCTAGAAAAAAGAAGAAAAAATAAAATCTACTTTTAAAAGTTGAGAATTTTATTGAGAACTTTTCTTAACCTGTTGTTGTGTTTTTCTTTAGACGTTTGTCATTACGATAAAAACAATGTTAATATACCTTTAACTTTAAAGTCTGCATTATTCAAGATTATTGGTCAGTTTGTAGAAGAAAACGTATAAGAGCACTTTTGTAGTAAAACAACAGAAAAGTATAAACATAACACAGCACATTGAACTGTTCTAAGAAAATATATTAATATAATATTATATAAGACTGGCTTCTCCGTTATGAAACCGTTAACCTTGAGCGTTTGTTCAGACATGGTGAGTCTTTTCCTCTTCTGTATAAGCGGTCAGATTTGAATCCTCTGTCGAAGCGATTGCGAACAAACTGAGTCAACAACTCTACCAGCTGGAGGTATGAATATAAAGATGACTGCTAGTTTCCAACCGCTTCAGGGGAAAGATAGGAAATTTAGGGAGTTGCGCATCCAGTCAAACCTTGACTGTCCTCTCAGAACCGTGGGATAAATGTGTGAATGACAAGTTTGACATAGAGTTTTAGAATAGAAAAAAGATTCCAAGGGATCATGTACTGATGATTTGTGTTTAGTCTTTGTGAATAAGAAAGTTGGAAACAGTTGTTACAATATTTTAAGAAGGTGACAAAAATGGTGGAACATCTGTTTTAAACACTTTTTCAAAACGTTGGAAAGTTGATTCGTCCTAGAACTTGGAGTGCACCACAACTTCAATTTGGTAGTTCAGCCTTTAAAAATAAACACACAGAGTTGTACTCTGTAAGTACAGATCATGTAGAAACACTTTGGTAAAAACACTATCTTAGTCAAAGTCAGTTTTAAAGGATGCTCTAAACAATCTGATAAAGAAGGGTGGTTTCCTCGGTTCTTCACTTCCAGTAGAGACCTGATCGAAGATTGATGTGTTAAGAGGATACAATGTTAAGATAATTTTCTTTGCAACTCTACAAACTACAACTCACAAAAATTTGACATAAAGTTTCCGGAAAAGGTCGACATTCCTGAGTGCCAGGGCCATAGGAGACGGGTTCATCAATCAAATTTTGACAGAAGGTTGTGCCAGGGGGCACCAAAGCGAACCAAAAAATGATACCAAACTATATGTTTCTAGGGGTCATTGGGTTGAGCTGTCAAGTTTTATGAAACAGTATGATACACTCCTTAAAATAATACTTTTGTATGTCAAAGGAAGACATTTGAATAAAATGTATAGAAAATTAAAATGAATATACAAGATGACGATTTTAGCTTTAGTTTTACAATATACCTTTGTATACTTGCATTTCAAATCAAATGAAGTAGTGATGGTTTTCATGAAAAAGCTGACGAGTATCATACTTTTTTTTAAAGGCCACTAGATGTCACTCTTTGCTTTATAACCTTTGGTACTGATCTACTAATTAGCGAAACCTGGTATCCAAACTGAGTTTGCCATCGCTTTAGAACTTTAGATAGAAGTTAGCACTCGTAGCATTTCCAAATAAGGACACTGTACCAAGATAGATCATCAGCTGGTGGATGAGTCCTGGTTGAGATACGACAAATGCAAAACAAACATCTGGAAGAATTGAAAACAGGACATGCACTTTTTATTTAAAAAATAAATACCAATATTTCAAGTTACTGAATTCAACTGAACATTATTAAACTGAAACAATGAGTTGGGAAAATAATCAGATCGTACTAACAAAATCATCTTATTTGTAACAGAAAAACCTGGATAAAGCGCAGCATGAAAAACAATTACTAGGTGAAATGACTTTTTCTTCACTATTCATCTCTACATGTGGCAGAGCTCAGGTTCAGCTTGTTGACTCGTTCATCTGGTGGGTCTTCTTGTGTGTCTTCAGACAGTGACTCTGAGTGAACCCTTTCCCACAAACATTGCACTTGTACGGCTTCTCTCCGTTATGAGTTCTCATGTGCACAGTCAAGTGCGTCTTCCGTGCACACGCCTTTCCACAGGTCCCACACACAAACGCCTTGACGCCCGAATGAACAGTCATGTGTTCGTCCAAGTTACATTTACGTTTAAAGGCACAGCTGCAGTGTGGGCAGGGGTATGGTTTCTCTCCTGTGTGGACGCGCATGTGAACAGTCAAAGTCCCCCTTGTTGTGAAGTCCTTACCACACTTGCTGCAATGGTAGGGTTTTTCATCGGTGTGTTGCCTCATGTGGATCTGAAGCTGCTTGCTGGTCAGGAACATTTTGCAGCAGACGTCACAGAGAAAAGATCGTTCTCGATCTGTATGAATCTTTTCATGTGTCCTTAGAGTTCCAATTAGTTTAAAACAGCGACCGCACATACCGCAACTGTGAGGTCGCTCTTCTGTGTGGGTCAACTTGTGGCGTGACAAAGATCTGTAGTCGCTCAGGGACTTACCACAAACTCCACACTCATGTGACTTGGTAGTGGCATGTGTCAAATCCTCCTTTTGCACAAATACGTCCTGATATGTCTTGTGCACACTGCCCACCTCATGAAGTCTTTGGTGATTCTTCGGTGACTCTTCCAAGGCCAGCGATTCGTGGCACATTACTGGTTTCTCTTCAGAGTGGGAAGCCTCGTGTTCATTCAAGCTGTGTTTGAAAAGTAAGGAGTCTCCACAAATGTGGTGATCCGTATTTTGATGGACACTGTGAAGATGGTCAAGAAGCAGCTCAGTGGTTTCTCCACATACGCCACACATGCCGCCTAGATCGTCAGCATGACCAAGCGCATGTTGGATCAACTTAACCATGGAATTTTGTAAAGAGTTACAGACTTTACAAAACAAAGCATTGTCCACCATCTTCCCTCGTTTTTTTGTTTTCTTTGTCAGCACTCTTACTTGTTGCATTTTACTTGCAGGTTCCCACTCAGCACCACTATCAGTCCCGACCCTTACTTTCTTTTGTAATTCTTGCTCATTATTGACACATCCTTCTCTTTTTTCTATGGAATTGTCTTCCACTTCACCCATCAAAGCGCTCCTGCTGACCAACACATGTTTCATTTCTTCAACAGGGTACCTGGAGAAACCAGGTAACCAAAAAATTAAGATCGAAATCAAGAAATACGCAATCAGTAGGAAAATTAGTAAATAAGCTGCACACATTAATTTGCTTTTTGCCTTTTATAAAAGATCATAGCTAAATTAACCAGTGATTATCATATTGCAAATTTTTTTTTGTTCAGAATTCTAATACAGTTTCACTGTCTTAAATTATTGTTCACCTGTTGTTGCTCAAGGGCATCCGCAAAACAAGTGTGGTGGAGTCTTCAACCAATTTAGATGTTTGATTGTCATTTTTCTGAAAAGAATAATTAACAAAATTATAATTTCACCAGAAGTTCTTGATATATTGTTGATAGAGAAGACTGTTCTACCTTCGGCCTGATGAAGACCATCGACTTTTCTGAGCCGATTTTTCCAGTTATCTCCTCCGCTGTCAGTTTTTTAAGGTGTAGAGGAAGCAGTCTTCTCCTCCTGTCAGATGTAAAAAATTCTAACTCTTTGTGTCCATCTAGTTGAGGGAGCTTAGACCGTAGGAGACCCAGGAATTCTGACTCCGACAGGCCACAAGGAGACTGCAGGTTCAGTACTGGACACTTCTTGAGCACTGCAGGTTGACATGAATAAAATTAAATAATCATTTAAAAACATACATTTCTAAAATATCTGAAATTAATGTTTTAACACGTAATTAGACATATTATTGATAAATGGTAATTTTTTTACTTTTTTGTTTCCAAAGCATTTCATTTTAGTTCTTTTTTAGTCATTTACAGGCAAACTTGAATAAAAAAAGGGTTACCATTGTTTGACAACACATCGATCATCAAGTCCTCCATGATTCGAATCCTCAAATTCACACATTTCTCTGTTTCACTGAGAGGTCTGTTACCCTTTCTATTCGAGTCCAAACACCTAAAACAATCATCAGTGTATAAAAGGACAGGACCTTCAATCACATTCTTATTTTATTATTTATTATTATTATATTATCTAGTAAGATACCTAATATTTCCGCCAAGTTCTGTCAGATTTTCCCTTCTAACATCGTCATCTTTTCGATTTACAGTAACGCTTTCACCATCTGAAAAAATAGAAGAAATAACGTTAATCCAACTAAATTAATGTAACAACAGAGTACAGCGGAATTAAAGACAAAAACAACCGATGGTAATATATTTTCCAGAACTTTTCTATTTTATTTAAAAATCAATTACAAAACTAAATTGTTCAATACACTATTGTTAATTACTTACCTTACACTGTTGACTAAAAAATAATAATAATAATTTAAACGATTAAAAGAAAAACATATTTAATGTAACAGGTAAGTGTTGGTGTACGTTCTGAAAATAGTACTATAAACATTTGAAAAAAATGATATGAGTTATTTAAACGTACGGAGAGTTAAGTTGGGTGTCTTCAGCAGCTGCAGCAGCTCCAGCTGTTCCCTCTGACGGTCGATCTCGCGCCTGAAGCCCAAAGACTCCTCTTCATATCCGGCTACGATTTTGTCAACCGCCGCGAGGATTTTCTGAGAGGTAGCAGCGAGACTGTCGGCAATAAGAACTCTCAGAAGGCAAACTTCAGACATATCGTTCTATCTGGTTGCAGACAGTTCTGCTATTTACTATAACGCTTCCTTGTTGGTTTGTTGACTTCCGCTTGCGTTTCTATTTACGTCCGTGTTGAATCAAAATTCAGCAATATAGTTCCGATCATTTAAAAGAGTAAGTAAGTAATTTGTAAAGTGATAAGATATTTACTGTGGTTTAAATAATTCTTATCATTTCACTGTTTGGTTCAATAGATTTAATCTTTTTTCTTTGGGGAACGTTATCACGGGTAAAAATGATAGAAATCCAGTTCTCTAGAATCAGTAGTTACTCAAATGTTCCACCTTTTTAAAGATAATCATATTATAATCATAATATTGTTTACTTTGTTTTCTATAAGATCATATTTATATTTGTATCTGTTGTATCAAATTTTAGTCAACCCAATTTTTAACACGTCAAATTGTGAGAATCTAATGTAATGCTTTTCATTTCACTTTCGTTTTAATTATAAATGATTTAATTGTATAATAAATAATGGTAATGACGATAATAGTAAGAAATAATAATAACAATACTAATAATAATACATTGAATTCAAAAGCGCCTTTCAAACTATTTAAGGTTTCTTCACAGAAACCAACCAAAAATAGCACAATACAATTAAACCACAGCTTACAATGCAATCAGGAGGTATAGTATAACAAAATAATAAAACAAGGTAAAAGGTTTATAAGGGGTATGCAGTGCCGAACAGGTTGGTTTTGAGTTTTTATTTGAAGAGGAGGAGGAAGTCACAGTATATGCCACTTTAAGGTAATGTATATTATTTCCATTTAATTGTTTTGTATTGTATCCATCTCAATTTATTTTATTTGTATTAATTTCATTCAAACAAGACAAAAATAAAGGTCATAATTTATTGATGTCGTAGTATTACACTGTAGTACACATCTACTAGTATACTATTAATATTTCAAAGATAAAATATCACATGAGAAAAATTGTGATTTATTTTACATTTTTATTCGTGGATACAAATACATATACATGACAGCACCTGATGGCTAAATTATACAACAGGAATAAAGATGTGATCACACAAATGTCCACAGCTAACAAATGCTATACAATGAGTCAGCAATTTAATATGTTTCCTGTTTCAGTCACTTTCTCAACATTTCTCTTGCTTTATTTGTTGACACTCATAAATACCTCTCTGTCTATTTTCAGAGGCATGCTGGACTTTCTGGACTTTTTCTTCAACAAACATAGACTGGTGTTAACAGCCTTGAGGTTTGAAGGGTCACATGCGGGAGAAAAGTCTTGCATTTGGGGTGAACTTTGGTTGAATAAACTGTTTAAGGAGTCATAAGCAAGAGAAGGAATAATGGGAAGGTGTGACTCTGGGCTTGAATTACGGTGGATTGTAAAAAGAGAAGGCAGAAGTTTGGATTTAGTTTGCTCAGCTGGTTCTTTTCCCCAGCACTTCTTGTCCATTTCTGAGTGTCTCCATATACTTATGAGGTTATCTTGGCTGTGTCTTCCACTTTGCTGACTGACTAACTTTTGGGTGTGGTTGTCTCTACTAGTGCCCGTGTGAAGTCGTGGGTTTGGATTTGCACTGTGACGATTTCGGCTTCGCAGGGAGCTAAACACCATAGAGCAGCCTGCAACCGTGCAACAATGCTTGATCTTCAGGTGGACAGCGTTGTAGTGAATCTTCAAAGTTCCTAAAACAAAAATATTTAAAAAATAGATGCAACTGAAATAACAATACAATCATAGAAGATTACACTTTTTTTTGTCTTCAAACAATGGTTACTGTATGCAATCAAGTAGTAACTTAAGTGTGTATCCTATGAAAATATATCATGTTAAAATTCAACTCTCCTGAAGTCTTGAATTTTTTTATTACTTTATGTCTGAAATCTTAGCGAATGAGAGGTTACGAGAGCGCAATCCATTTTGACATAATAATGGCTTCACTCCCCCAGCCAGCTGTAATCATGCCTTGCTTTGTTTATACAAGAAGTCCCTTGGAGGTAGAGACTTCCAGGATTGATGATTAACAGAGTGGGTGTGGTTATGGTAAACCAGATTTTATCTCCAGAAAAACAAAGTGTTTTCGGTGGGCGGGGCTTAAGTACATTTTGTAGTGTAAATATTATAATATAACAGAAAAATACTGATGAGTACAATAGAGGCCCAAGATCTATTCAATAGACACTCAAATCAACACATTAGTTGACCGCTAAGTATGGACATTATTTTCAAAGTTGTTTGCTTACCTTTGTCGTAGAAGCTTTTCCCACAAACACCGCAACAGACCCTTCCTTTCCGACTTCCAGTACCAGAAAGGAAAGGAATGGAACATAGCGAAGAGGGTAGTGGATGCATAGAAGGTGAAAATGAGGACATGGAAATAGGAGAGAGGAAGGAAGAGAAGGAAGGCAGTGGGCTAAGAGAGGAAGACGGAGATCCTTCCAATTTCTGAGAATTCTTCAAAGCTGAAAGTGAGGCCTGGAATGGAGAAGTTGATGTTGGAAACACAGTCGGTCTGGCGGTCGATGTGAACGTTGAGGATCTTTTTGTTCCTTGGCCCCGAGTCAATGTGGACTCGTGCACATTTAGATAGTTTGATTTGTCTGGGTCTTCCTTTATTGTAACTCCTTTGGATTGGTAAACAGCTTTCTCTTCTTTGCCTTGTAGCTTTTCTATAAGTTGCTTCGGTTCTCTATGACACTCCAACTCACTGTGAGGAGCAACGTCCTAAAAAAAAAAAAAAAAAGACCTTATGATCGTATTACATTTCAGAGAAAATAGTCTTTGGTTACCTTGTTGGATAAACAGCTGACTGTGGAAGTGGAAAAGTGAAATGGGAGGAGCAGAGACAGACCTCCAGGAATATTTTCAAAATGACATAAAGAGTCAGTCAAGTTTGAATGACTTTTTCTAAGAAGGTGAGCGTCTGCAAAGTGAGACTGTGTTGCAGCATTCCTGATCGACTCATGAATGCAACAATTTCGCTCAATAGTGGTGCAGATTTTGGAGCAGTTGTTGATGTTGCTCGACGTTAGACGCTGCATCTTCATCATTTCAACAATGTCACGTGTCTCCCCGAACCGAAGAAACTGTTGCAGGACCAGAAGTTCTTCGTTTTCATTCAACATCGGCCAGCTCTCCAACACCTTCCCACTGGGATACTAACAATAAATAAAACATTTTGATAGATCAAAACGGAGACATGGGTTGAAAAAAATTCTAGTATAAGGTTCTGCTTTACCTGAAGCGTGTATCCTCTAATGTAATCACTTAAACTCCAGCCAAGCATCTCAAGAATTTGAACCACCTGAAGGAGATATTGGTTTAGAATATAATCTTTTCAACCTTTTAGAAACTTTTGTTTGTACCAGCTCAGTTGTCAGAACACTGAAGAGGCGATCCAACACAATTTTTAATCTCACTGGAATGGCCTGAGCTCCATACAGAACCAGGGAACTCAGGTCAAACACCAGCCCTGGAAGAACCACCTCCACTGGGCTGCTGCCAAACAAAGGTGGTGTGCGGAGCTTGTCCAGGGCTTCAAAGAAAAGTTGTGTCAGACAACAAGCCTGAATGAAACACGGAAATGAAAAAGATAATAGTTGTGTATGCGTATGTGGTGTGTGTAGGTGTGTGTGTGTGTGTGGGGGGGGGGGGTTGTGTTTGTGTGTGTGTTTGCAGATGCACACTCCAGATGCTATAATGATGGGATGACGGCAGACACCTGACTTCTTCTCACCCAAGCTTCATGAGCATCTTGTTGTTACATACTTATTATTGAATATTTTTATTATTATTATTATTTCTCAGTTTTTTTGCTGTTCCAGTTTTGTAGAAGAAATTTAATTCACCATGCATGAAAGTGTTGTGTGTGAGTACAGTGAGTTTTTGTCTTAAAAATATTTTTTTACATGGTTTCACTCCACACTGAATTTTGGCTAATAATTCTGTTCTTTATAATAAAAGTTATATTAAATGAATATTACAGAAAGCATTTAATTTTATATTCATTGTTCAAAGATATAGTCCTTTGCTTAGCCCATATTCACTAAAACTCACGGACCATAAATGACCTGCGGGCCGCAATTTGCGGGCCCCCCATATTAATAAGCTATTTCCTACCATTGACTGAAAAAAAGTTGATCTGATTGTCTTTCGCTAACAGGGGTTGCAACTAAGTTGCATCTCTCACCATGCATCACCCAGCTGTGACTGCAACAATCACATGACCGAAGTTGATCACTTCCTGGTTTGAAGCTCACACAGCTGCAGGTTGACACCGTACACCTGATGGACTGAAAGACATCTTCTTACTCAATGAAGTGAACGTCAGAAACAAGTATTCACAATTCACAACGAGTTAGAGGTTTAATAAAAAGCAGTTATAGAAAAGTTTTAGGTAAAATTCACCGACACAAAAACAACATTGTTTGGAAATAGCTTGTATAAATTGCCATTTAAACTAAACTTTTTTTTATTTGTAAGAACAGTATTTGTGGACATAATATGTACCTTATCACAAACTGGAGTCATCCTCATGAAGAAGCTCAAAGTCGTTAAAGAAAAAAGAGGTTTGTCCTCCAAATGTCAAGTGCTGGATTCTTAAAACATATTTAAAAAAGAGGTCAATACAGATTACTAGGCCAACAAAAGATCAAATATTCACATGATTCCAAAATTGAAATATAAATAAAAATAAAGAAATCAGTGGCGCATAGTTAACAACTATTTTTGTTTATTAAAAATATTTAAAAAATCAAGAAATATTCATTCATATTATTTACATTATACAATTTTCAATCATATGCTTTGGTATTTGCCTCAAAAAAATATTCAATATATCACTTGATCAGTATATTCATGAAAAACTATAATGTTGAATATATAATAAAGAAAAAGAAAAAGAAACATACCTGTCAGTCAAAGTCTCCGGCGATGACGTTTTTATTTTTATCTTTCTTCGTTTCTAATTGTTGTTTCCAATCTCCTCATTAGGATCCTTCACTGCTTGTGTTTCTTCCTGACTCTTCCACTTTTTTCTAATTTCTCCACATTTATGAAGTGATCGTCTCCCCTCCTCCAGCTGCCCTGCCGTGCCGTGATTGGACAATGCAGTGTGGCTAGATGCAGATGTGGATGATATGAATTTTGTTCCACTTTTATTTTTATTTAAAAACGCATCTATTACACTTTTTTTTCCGTTTTTTTCATTTCATTGCCCTGTTTTATCTTTACAGGAAACATAAAGAAATAAGAAAGTCATTCATTTAAGGTTTTGTGGTCGTATTGTACTTCAATAGATCAATTCTCTGTGTATGATCTCATTGAAAGTTGGTTTGACATATTTATGATGTTTTATCAAACATTTGTGATGATCTACATGAAAATGTGTTTTTTCTTTGAGTGTTTGCAGATGCCAGTCATGTGATTATGGTGTTAAATACTGGCTAACATGTCCTTCTTCTGACTTCTGTGTTCTGTGTCCAGTGAGAAACACCCCTGGTGCCGCCGACTGGCCCCCTCCCACACAGGGTTGAGATTGAATCAGGGTGTCAGTAGGGCACTTGGCCTGCCGCTGCTACAGCACAAGGTTAAATGAATCTCAATGGCCAAGATTTACTTTTAGGAGAAAGACACTGTGAGTTATTAAATCTTGTTGTACTTTAGAACACACACAGGATCCCACTCTCTATCAAATTGTTTGAAACTCAAGTAGAAGAAAGTCCTTTCCTCATTGCCATCTTCAACTAAATATTGTGGCTTCAAGATAAACTGATCCATTTGTGTTTGTCCTTTCAACTGTGTGACTGTGAACAAACAAACATGTTGTCCTGGTGAAGTTTATTCGCTATAGTTGTTGGTGCTGGTGCAGAGTGAAGGTTGTTGGACAGGATGAGCGCCTGGGGGGGGGGATTCAGCGGACCTTATTTTATTTGATGTCATGCTAATTAGAATATCAGATGATATCATCACCACCGTTTTTGACACACTTCCCAACCAGAACCTCTCAGAGGGGTCGTGCTTGAAGACGTATCGTGTGGTACCACCTCCTCGCCGTCCTGTGCGTCCTGCGTTCTTGGCAAAGTCTTTCTCGCTGAAACAGGTCGTATTGTTTAGTCAGGAAGAATTTGGATGAAAGTATTAATCACAACTTGACCAAAGTTGGAATGATTTTCTGATGATCATTTAGCAATGATGATAAATTAAAATATAAACCTTCATTTCTTTTCGAGTTCCTGTTGGTCATTAGAGACAAACCAGAAACTTACAACCCACTAAAACACTGGTATAGGACAGGGGTGGGTATTACACATTTCATACTTTGGATGTTATAAGTTAGGAAAAAAAAGAAGCTTTAATTTGATTGGGAAACCTGGAAAAAGAAACAACAAAGGGAATAGAAAGTAGAATATAAAGTATATATTTATTATATTTTTTTAGGCTTTGATTTTAGAAATTTCAATATTAATGTCAATATCGTTAAATGAACTATGAGACGACAATAGTGTATAATATAAATGTTATTTATTCCAAAATATTCTATATATATATATATATGTTTATATTTAGTGGAACAATGTCAAGATATAAAGGCAATACATCACCCGTGTATTGTTTCAGTCTGAGCTTATTCTGGCTGCAGAAATAAAGGCATTACAATGCTCAAAACTAGCAGTCAAGAATTTTAAGATAACAGATAATGTATTATATAATAATACCTGACGTTGCCCAGGTATAAAAATAAATACGTAAATATAATACTTCCTCTTAAATGCATCTGATCCTGTTCCATCACGGAGCACATCATTGACAATCTGCTTATTTTATTGTATTTTCAAGGTACACTTTTTTATACCAAAGTGACATCCTCATCAGGCCCAGCTGGCGGGATCCCCCTCTGTCACTTTTCTGTCATTAGTCACCACATTATCTCAGGCTTCAGAGGCTCCCACTGTGAATTTTACATGAATTTTATCTGTGTGTGTTGAAGGTTTTGTATAAGAGGGACATATTAAGGCTCTTTACTGACATATGGTCTTCTCTCTCCGCCGCATCACTCTTCCCATCATTAGCGTTTCCAGGTCCCTTGTCTCCAGCTCTGCGAGCGTGAGCGCTCCCACCCTCCTTTATAACTGTGTCATTGCTCCACCCCGGCGAGCGTTTGCTCGCGAGGACTGGTCTTTGTAGCAGCTCCAACTTGGCTCCGCCACAGTCGCAGAGATGGGAAAGTGTGTGTTTAAGTGTGTGTGTTGTCACAGGTACAACTAGGACAGCAGGCTGGGAGGTTCAGGGACCTGCAGAGATGAAAATAAAGTTGGGGAAATTAAAACCGCCCCGGATAATCACAAGGGAGACTCAGAACAAAAACAGGACATTGACATTATTTAATGAATTCTATTTGTACTCATGTTTTCCTCTTTTCTGATGATGGTTAAATCTTTGATGAAGAAGTTGAAAGACGGTTTTACCACCACAATGAGGAGAGTCACTACACTTTACTGCAAAGTGGAATTTTGCACATTTCCAAAAATAAACTAGCCCATTTCTTCTTGACACCTATAGCAGACATCTGGTATGTTTGGATTAAATGTAAGAAGTTTTTCTGGTGTCTGATGCATATTCTCATTATCAACTTGCATTGCATATTTCCCATAGGATTATTAGCTGATGGTTTGTAAGTGTTACGATGTTTTTTTTCCTATAACTTTCTGTTGATACTTTCATTGCAAATCTGCATTCCAGCTTTTATATTAGACTTAAATGCATGTGAGAGGGGTTTAAGCTATTTAATATGTCTGAAATTATTTATCCATTCATTTTCGTCACCACATTATCCCTAACTGGGGTTGTGGGGGGGCTGGAGCCTATCCCAGTTTCCTTGGGCAAGAGGCGGGGGACACCCTGGACAGGACACCAGTCCGTCACAGGACACACAAAGCATACATGCATATAAAGAAAAGGAAACTCTTTATTTCTAAAGTATTTCTGAACTTCATACCAAATATCTACCATATTTCAGTCCTGATCACTTGCTATTGCTTTTGATAGTAACTAAAAAAAAACTATTCAAATATGCTTAATGAGCGAAGAATAGAGGAATATCAAGCAATCAATCCATCATTGAAGATGGTGATCACAAATTGCCAAAGTTCGGTTAAGAATGATTTGTCTGCTGATTTTCTGACCCATTTGTGGCTGCCTTCCTGACCACCCTTGGGCTCCACAGACGGTGGATGCTTTTAAAAAAGGACTCAAAAGAAACATTTTTTTAAAAGCATACTTTTAATATTGTAATGTTTTGTTTTTTTGTTTTTTTAATGTCTATATCTTGTTCTAATGTCTCTATCCTGCTTTTAAACTGTAGTACTTTGAGATTTCTTGACCAAATGTAAAGTGCAATACATAAAAGAAGATTATTATTATTATTATTTGTCTTGCTTCTTTGCATGATGGTGTCTGTGTTTCTAAATGGTAAATGGTAAATGGCTCTTACTTATATAGTGCTTTTCTAGGCTTATTCAGGCCCCAAAGCACTTTACACTAAGTTACACATTCACCCATTCACAGTACACACAAAATCACACACTGATGGAAAGGTTTTATGATGAGTTTTGACAAAAAACTATGATCCAGGTTTCGATGACACATCCATAGCGTTCTCAAATATGGCAGCTTGTTAAATGAGATTAAAATTTTGTCTAAATGAAAAAGGCTGTAGAAATATTGGAATTGTGTCTTCTTGTGTAAAAGGGATCGTAGGCATAATAAAAATGGAGGTTGATTTTTCTTGTTTCGATTTTGTTCCAAGCACTGAAAAAGCAATTTGTGGTTTGGTTAAGATAGATTATTACATTTTCATAAATAGGTTTGATGTCCTATCATTAGACATAATGGAATATATTTAATTTATTCTGGCCATTTTTGAGGGGCCAGCAGTGTGACAGTTATTCCAGGATCTTGTTGTCCGCGACAACTTGATCCTGCTTTTGTCTCAGGATAATCCGATTTATCCCGAAGGACATTCACGGCTACTCAGCCTGCCTCACATTTTGTCACTTTCATGAACTTAATCTGTCATCTGGGACAAATTCGGGCAGCAACAGTGGACGTTCCCTGCTGACTGAACAAGTCGTGGTTTAGTCAGGGGACTGAAAGAATTCACCACACTCAGCTCCCGCCAAGGCTGCCATGCTAAGCTAAGCTAACTGGATGAATGCCCCACTCAGTGTAAAAACCTTCACTAAAGGTCGTGTGAAGCATTTGGCTTAGACTAAAATGTATGCAGACATTTCCATGTTTTATTTAAGCTCATGTAATAAAAATTAAAGCAAGACTATTTACTCAAAAGCATCGCTGCTAAGTGACATCGGGCATAACGATTTCATTAGCTTATCATAAAACATGCAATAAATTCAGTTTGAAGATGTTTTGTATGGTGTAGTTAGTCGGTGTCACAACTTAAAATGTTATTATGTATCACTAGAGATTGAAGGAGTTTTTGGCTTCTCCAAGGGGATAAAAAGGAGAATAACGATGACATCAATTTAGCGAAATCAGCAAAAAGTGTACGACAGCGGCTGTGAGTTTTTGAGACGCTCAACAGAGCCTGGAGGATTCTGTATGTTTCAGGGAATTCCCATGAGATAGAAAGTACGACTGCCAGAGGCCTCCACGCAACTATGCTTACAAGACATTTTTTTCCTTTTTACTAGTTGATTGAAAACTTAACTTTGGTGTGAGAAACTGCAATTTACAGCCATCAAACTTCACATGCACTAATACTGTGTCGGTAAACACGATCGTTTGAGTTATCATGACACTTTTTAAAATAAATAAATAAAAAAACAACACAGAGACGTTCTATGATTTCTGTTCTGTTATCAAAGTTTTCTCTCTCAAATAAAAACACAGTTAAAGGTTTGTCATTCGTGGTCTCTGCTGAAGTTCAAATCATGCATTCAAAGCTGATAAAAGTCTAGACTTTGACGAGGAGGGAACAGATTTTATTTTGACAGCATCCAGCTGCACATCTGACACTGTCGTTATGACGACCATATTGCCATCTAACTCATGTGTTGCCATCCAGCAGGGAGGACTTTTCCAGACATCATCTTCTGCCTCCACGCTTCAGTTGGACTCTCTTCTCAGTGTTGTTTAAGGAACGATGGGGATAAAAACTGAGGAGGAGACCGTAGGCTCCACTCTGGATGTGTTGGTCTCTGACGGAAAGAAATACTGAGGTATCTCCATGACCTTAAACACATAAATACATTGATATAAATAAAAAACTAATATTTAAAATGCTTCTCAAATTTGATTGTTTATTCACAGCTGTTTATTGATATTTAACTTAATTTAAATAATTTGAATTGTATTTTAAAAGTAGTAAGTCCTGAACAAAAAAAAGATTTATTTTTCTGAGTATAATACCATCATAGGCTTTTTCTTTATTGATGTGTGACAAACACATTCGTTTCTTCCACATATCAATTCAAAATATATATAAAAAATAAATATTATATATTTCCACTTCTACTTTTCTTCTCTTTGCTTATTATTATTAAAACAATTTTAATCAAGTTCTTCAGATTTCTCTTTTTATTTATGATTTATAATGCAGGACACACTACACTTTTCTTCAAGTAAACTTTGTGTGAATAATTGTGTGATCTGTGCAGCTGATATTGAATACTACACATTTCACCATTATGGGAGAAATACAAGTTTAACTCAATTTGTTGCTGGAAAAAAGGAAAAAATGATTACATTTTCATTTAATTTTCTAATCATTGATGTTATTACACAATGAAAGATAAAAATAGCTCTCTTTTTACATTTATTCTTTTAAGCTGGTTGCATAAGATGTTCATCATAAAAGCGTGTTGATTTAAAATATTGTTTAAAAATATGTCCAATCTCACAGGGATTTGAGGTAGAATGCAGTTTTCTTGAAGTTCACTGCGCAGAGCCGTCACATGACTTTGATATGTGGAGACTTCCTGCTGAAGCCAGTCAATTCTGCGGCTAAAGGTTTGGAAGAGCTGAGTCACCGACACCAACAGAGACTGAAAACAAAAGAGAGATGAAGACATGTGGATGAGGTGAAAAAGGGCAAACATGGTCACCTGGCATGCTATTATTTCAGGTGCTGCCCTGACGCCCTCTTCTGGTTCCGCAGGTAATCTGAGTGATGGGAGTGGGCGTGGCTCTTTTGAATGATGTTGTTGGTCAAAACTGTCTTTGACCTGCAGGTCAAATATTGATGAGTCATAAAGATGTCTTAACAGTTTGTGTGTGTGCATGTGTGTGTGTATGATCACCTCCTTGTAGCTCTGCTCTGCAGCCTTCATGTAGCTCACCAGACGATCTTTGCATCTAAAAGACGAGAAAGATCATGATGAAAGTAACTAATTTGATCAAAAACAATACATCTGATGATGTTTAAATGCTTTAAATTGTAATGATGTTATTAATACAACCCATAATGCCTTTAAATCCTGACCTTTTTCCTTAACATATATTGAAAAATAATTTGGATAGAAAACATCACATCAATTATTGATGTATTGTTATTTCACATATTTTGAAAATGTTCTTGCACAATATACACCTGTTTTATACACGTGTTTTGGTATCGCTGCCATGAAAAATGTATGGTTTGAGAGCCAATTGTCATTAAATTGTCACTTTCCCATGCAGGGCACAGCAAACGCCAGAAAGAGGTTTGCTTTAAGAACAGTGTTGAAGCAGCACCGCGGGTCACGGCTGCAGCAGCTTCATTATGCTTTGTTACTCGCTGTTGTGATTGTGTGTCAATCTGTAAATAGTTGTTTTTAAATAGATAAATAAATCTTACCCGATATCCTGATTTTAAGTTTTCATTGAAACAGTTTTATTTACTTTTACGAGATTTGAAATTTGATTCTACCTGGCAGCTTCTCTCAGTTCCTCCTCCGACTGCTGTATCCTCTCCTCCAGCCTTCTCCTCTCCTTGTGGACGCCTGACAGATGTTTAGCCAGGATCCTCAGGGAGCACTCCTTCTTTCTCACTTGCTGCTCAACCTTAGAAAGAGACTGAAGGAGAAATACGGACAAGAAATTATGAAAATAATCCCTCTAATCATAAATTCAGCACACATATGTCAAACTCAAGGTCTACGGCCAAATCTGGTTCGTTAAATCATTTAATGTGGTTCGTCAGATGGTTGGTTAAAGGTCAAGCGTAGATTAATGTTAAACAAATTAATAAAACAAGATCTATAGGTATATCAGTGCCATCAGAGCCGAACAGTCTACACTGGACCGGCTCGAGATATTTACCCAGGGTACTTCCAGTTCATATAGCACATATTATATTTTTTAACGCAACATTTCTTCTCGTCCAGGCTTCATTACAAGATGGAAATTAGAGACGAGTACCATGTAGGTATTTGGATGATTTAAGCATTTTTTTGGAGGAAGATAAAGTCATGACAACTGGGCTCCAGTCGCTACATTCAAATTGATATACATTTATGTCTATACCTCTAAAAGGAAGTTTTTGTTTTTTGGCTGAACTAAGCATTTAAGATTACATTTAAAAGGCTATGAATGAAAATGGGATGAATTTAAAAAGAAATATGGCGTTATTGGAATAGAATATAAAACTCTATATGTAAATAAAATCATTTTGAAAATCAAACCAAACCAAAAAAATCAACCCCTCACATACATATATATCACTTCTGTTTACAGAGAGTAAAGTTAGTATACTTTTTGTTAGGCGCTCTTTTGCTAAAACCTTTTGATTGAGTTTGACACCCCTGGTTTAGAAGACTATGTGTACCTTTGTTGTTGCCTTCAGTGAGTTCTGAGTGTTGTGCTGCTGGGTCGACTGAGCGTTGACTCGGTGCTGCAGTGATTGTAGCAGCTGGGATTGTTCCTGGATGAGAGTCTGAGCTTCCTGTTCTCGCATTAGCGCCTGCTGGAGCTGCTCACAGACTCTGTCAAAGTACTGCACCCACAAGAAAAAAATGACTATGGCAAACAATAGATGAGATCACTATAAATAAAAGTCTAAATACACAACTAAATGTATAATACATAAATATGTTGAAAATTAGCAGAAAGTGTACACAAACTGATTATATTATTGTTTAAGAACTATAATATGATAATCTTGTCATTAAAGCTTGCTTGTGTTCGGGACACATTGATTGCTTTGCTCCTTTTAACCAACGCCGACTTATATTAACATTCCTCCTCAAGATGCAAAATGTCAAAATAAATAAAAGACAAAAGGTAGAAGAACAGAAATGAATCAAAAGCGAAAAATATAAATAAATGAAAGAATAAATGATGGAATAATTAAAAAAAACTAAAATCTAATTAAATTAACAAATCAATAAAAGTTTGAATGTATAAATAAATCTCTATTGTATTCATTTAGTTATTTTGACATTTTTCATATTTACTGTATTTACACATTTTGTTATGTATTTCTGCATTAATTAATGTATTTATTAATTTATAATTAAGTAATTTCTTATTTATTGTCCTTCACAATTAACAAATTCAGGTTGTCGACTCCACACGCACCTCTTTTTTCTCTGGCCGACCGGTTCTCTTCAGCGCGGCCACCTCCTGCCTCAGACTCCGCCTCTCCACTTCAGCTGAGTGCAGTCGTTGGCTGTAGAGCAGGAAGTGCTGCTGCAGGCTGGACACCAGGGTCTGAGTCTGAACAGATGATTACATGTAGAACTGGAGATCTTGCTAAAGTAAAAGCTGTGCATCCATGACACAGTTTTGAATCACCTTCATGCTACACTGTCGGCTCAGTCCATGACTGTGTGAGTCTGAGTCTGACTGTGATTGACAGAAGAGGAGGTCGAAAAGGCAGGTCAACCCCGAGCGAGCGGCTGACGTTATATCTTCAGGAGACGAGTCTTAAGAAAAAAAGAATGCGCCTCATGATTGACAGTTAAGTGGACCAATGTGTGTATAGGAAAGTATATCAGTGTCATCTATATATGTCATCGAATATTGAATTGTTGAATTTGACATTTCACAAGTTAAAACTGTTCTTTTTTTATTGATATGTTAAAGCATTGATTTTGGGCATTGATGGATTTTCTTTTTATCAACTATTTAAATTAATAATTTATACAGTATATTTGAAGTTTGAGATTGATGTTTGTTTGTTTTTTTTACACATAGAGTTGGACATTCCAATTTCAATCATTTAAAATATATATTGAGCGTGTGTGTGCATGTATGCGTTCGTGTGAATGGTTGTATGTCTTTCTGTGCCCTGCGACAGACTGGCCTCCTGTCCAGGGGGTTCCCCGCATCTCACCCAAAAAAACAAGGATGTACTCCCCCCTGCAACCCTCTTAAGGGAAAAAGCGACAGAAAATGGATGAATGAATGAATTCATATTTTATTTAGAAAATTTTAAGTCATGTCTATTTAAATTCAAAATTAATATATTGGTATAATAGTGCCACCAGACAATACTGTACAGAGATACCTTATGGTACTATTATACCAACACTTTTTATATTGAATTTGAAATGTTAGAAATGTTGACATTTTTTAAATTAATTTAGAAAGTGTTTTGAATTATTGGAATTGGAATATTAAACTGTGTAAAAGAAAATTAATTTATAATTAAAATGTTAATTTTGTCAACTATTAAAAAAAAATTTAAATGGTTAAAAAAAACAATTGAAGGGGGGCAGAGCTTGGCCGTGTAATGGAGTAGACGTGTTAGCCTTGTGCTCCGTGAAGAAGTTATACTTTTAAAACAAAAAAACTTTCTGGCACCAAAGAAATCCCAACTTTAGTCGTCTGGAATACATAATTTAAACAGGATGCCCAAGAAGGACGATAGCGAGAAAAACTCCAGAGCGGCAAATGCCAGTACACGAGTCTGTGTTAGCAACGAGGACATACTAGCTGCTATCGCTAAACCAGGTGACGAACTGGCCAAAGTGTGTGAATTGGTGAATTCCCTTAAAACTTCTATTGAGGGTCGTTTGGACACCATCGAAGGTAACCCTTCGGCCCTTCAGAAGGATAACCTGGACGTACACCAGCGCCTGGACGGCGCGGAAGAGGCCTTATCGGCGTCCGATAGCCGCATCGCTGCGCTGGAGTCCGTTTGTGAGGGCCTAAAGTCGGCTAACGGTATGCTAAAAGCTAAGCTAAACGACTTGGAGGGGCGCTCCCGACGACTCAACATCCGGATTGTGGGCATCGCGGAGGGCGAAGAGGCAGGTAACCCCACCCGGTTCGTCTCCCAGCTCATCCCCGAACTCATCTAATAGACAATATTCTTTTTTTCCCCCCGTACATCATACCTTTACTAGGATTGATTACTTTAGTTTGGACTCAAAGCTAATTTCAAATGTTACTCACTCGACCTACCATAATATTATTGTATCAGACCATGCCCCCATCTCAATGAAAATAAATTTTAACATCCCCACCCGGCCATATAATTGGAAGTATAACCCTTATCTGTGCCAAGATCATACATTCACACAATATATCGCAAATAAGATAACAGACTTCACTCTGTGCAACGACAATGGGACCGTTTCAGACAATACACTATGGGAGACACTAAAAGTGGTGATCAGAGGTTACATTAAATCATACCAATCACGGCAAAAAAAGCTCAGACGCCAGAGATTCCAGGAGATTGAAACAGAATTAACGAAACTAGAAACTGACTACCAAAATACAAATTCGGATGATACACTACAGTCCATGCTAAAGCTTAAATATGAATACAACCACTTGCTCTGCGATCAGGTAAAAAACTACATATTGCGATTAAAACAAAAACATTTTGAGTTAGGAGATAAACCACACACACTACTTGCCACCAGCTTAAGGGCATCAGATCCGCCACCGCTATCAACAAGATACTCTCTCCAGATGGACAGTTGATAACAGATCCCAAATCGATCAATGGTAGATTTTTGGATTTCTATACTGATGTGTACGCCTCAAAATCCAAAGCGACAGAAGCAGACATAAACACATTTCTTAATATGATCAATTCACCCACTCTTCCAGCTAAAGCCAGAGACGAAATAGATGCAGAGATCACCTTGGATGAGATCAAATTAGCTATTCGGCAATTCCCTAGCGGTAAAGCTTGTGGCCCAGACGGATACGGTATAGAATTTTATAAATCACATATTGACTTACTTTCCCCTTTATTACTTCGCATGATAATCTGCTCATTAAAAGAAAATTCACTTCCCAATACATTATACGAAGCTAATGTCTGTCTGCTTTTGAAAAAAGACTGTGATGGTGCAGAAGTTACATCATACCGACCCTTAAGCCTTCTAAATTGTGATCAAAAAATAATAGCTAAAGTTCTTACAAACAGACTGTCCAAACATATACATAGTTTAATCCACTCTGATCAAACAGGTTTCATACCAAACAGGTTTCCACTTTCAAATACACAACGTATTCTAAACATTGTTAATTCCACAACGCATCCTCATTCTGCAATTATATCTTTAGATGCGCAACAAGCATTTGACCAAGTCGAATGGAAATTCATGTTTTTAGCTCTCCGTAGGTTTGGTTTTTGCGACACATTTATTTCATTTGTTAAACTTCTTTATAGGGATCCTAAATCCTCTATACTAACAAACTTTGACAAATCCCCCCCTCTTAGCTTGAACAGAGGCACTCGACAGGGCTGTTGTTTGTCACCAATGCTTTTTGCTTTGGTGATTGAGCCTCTCGCCATTGCAATTCGGGACAATGTAAATATTGAGGGCATCAAATGTGGCATGATTACCTCTAAGATCAGTCTGTATGCAGATGACCTGATTCTTACTCTATCAAACATTCAAAGCTCCCTTCCACCACTCCTTGAATTTATGAAAACATTCGGCCAACTTTCTGGTTTTACTATAAACTGGAACAAAAGTGTCCTCATGCCGCTAAACAATGACCTTGACCAAAACTTCCTTTCAAATCTTCCCTTTAAGCTTTCAATCGATTACTTTACTTACCTGGGCATAAATATCACTAGAAATCCCAAATACCTATTTAAGAAAAACTACTTGATCATCACTGATAAAATTAAAACACTGGTTGAGAGATGGAAGTTATTACCTCTTTCTCTTGTTGGACGTATCAATGCTGTTAAGATGACGATACTTCCTAAACTAACTTATCTGTTTCAAAATCTCCCTATATTATTAAAAACATCATTTTTCAAAAACATTGACTCAATTATCATGCCCTTTATTTGGTCCTACAAGCACCCCCGAATATCCAAGGATCACCTACAAAAATCCAAAGTTGATGGGGGCTTTGGTCTCCCTGTCTTCCGTCATTATTATTGGTCATGTAATGCGAGAAATTTTATTTTTTGGAATCCACTAAAACATGTAAAAACTGAATCTGACTCTCTTTCCCCACTTTGGCCTGTAATTCAGACCAACAAATTAATAACAAGTCAGGGTTTGTCGCCATCTGCTGTCTTACTCTCAAACGTTAAGCTTCAAACAAAAAATATCCATGATTTCGTACTTCAAAATTCCTTTAAAATCTTGGCACAGATAAAGAAGACGCTCAACATAACAGAGCAATCAGTCTTAAGTCCGTTATGTAACAATCCTGCCTTCAAACCAGGCCAAACAGACCCGGTGTTCATCGACTGGGCTAAGAGAGGCCTTACAACAATTAAAGACCTGTATATAGATGGCACCTTTGCTTCATTCGGGCAGTTAAAGGAAAAATTTGAGTTGCCAAACAACCATCTTTTTAGATATTTTCAAGTGAGGAACTTTGTCAGTAAGTCTTTTCTTAATTTTGAATCGCTCCCGATAGACCACAACTTTTTTACCATTGTCTCGAAGTCTCCCACCTGTAAACATCTTATCAGCCATCTTGTCAAACTATTTGAAACTAAGCCGTCGTCAAATCACATTCACGATGCATGGGAAAGGGATCTGAATGTGAGCATTCCTGAGGAGGTGTGGAACGACTCTTTGTCCACAATAACATCTTGTTCCATAAATGTACGACTACAGCTCATTCAGTTTAAGGTTGTTCATCGGCTCCATTACTCTAAGACAAAATTGAATTGAATTTTCCCAAATATTTCGTCAATATGTGATAAATGTAAACAATGTGATGGTACTCTTGCACACCTGTTCTGGTCCTGTCCAAGTCTCACTTCTTTTTGGTCCAATGTTTTTAATAGTCTTTGTGTTGCATACAATCAGACTCTTGTACCAGATGGATCATTGGTTATTATGGGTTGTACCAACGATACAAAAAAGCTTCCCAAAGCATTTCAGCAGGCCCTCGCCTTCGGTTTGGTTGTGGCAAAGAAGACTATTCTTCGGGAGTGGAAGTCAGCTTCTCCTCCATCATACAAAGTCTGGATGAACGACATGGCCTCATGCCTCTATCTGGAGGAGATTCGATTTTCCCTTTCTGGGAATGCAGGAAAGTACAAAAAAATCTGGGATCCTTTCATTCAATTCATTAAGAGAGACATTTATAAATTATCCTTGAGCTGGACTTTTCTCCTGGACACCGAGGTCCTTTGAACCCCTTGACGTACTACAAGAGTGTTTATTATCATTAAGCTTTTGCCTGACAGTTGTTTTATTTTATTTATTTTCTTTTTCTTTTTAGTATTTTTTATTTATTTTTTCTCTTATATTTCTACTCTTGTCTACTTTATTCGGTACAGTGTATTCTTTTTTCTTGTTATTTTAATTTTCTTTGTTTCCTGTGCTTTAATAACCTGGTTTTCTTTTGTACTCTTGAACATGTTTGCACTTTGTTATAAAAATTGTATAAATAAAATATATTTAAAAAAAAATTGAAATTTAAGTTTATCCTTCCAATATTCTGATGACACTGATGTACTTTCATAAGTGTACCTGTATGTGTCAGCGTCCTCTGTAGGTCAGCAACAGACGACAGAATGGATGAAGCGAGATGTTTGGATCGAAGCAACTGAACACACACGTCTTCACCAGCATCTGAAGAGATATTGCATGAGTTAGGTGTTTGAAAGAATTGAATAAATAAGTCACAACTACCGACCTCCACTCTGTCTTTTATGTATCCCAAAGTCAAACTCTGAGCGGACCTGAAGGCTTAGCGATGGATAAAATATTTTCAAACGAAAAACTGCTGGAGTCATTTGAGCGATAGAGCGCCACCTCCTGACAGCCAACACCACAAAAACGACCCTCCTCCACCGCCGTAGTCTCTTTGTTCCGCCGTCCTTCTCCTCTTCCTGCTCCAGAGCACACGCCAGCGTCCTCACCTCCTGAGCCAACCTCTCTTCTTCCTCCAGACGCCACGACAGAAAACGTTTCTGTTTGCACAGCGTCTGCAGACGCCGCTGAGTGTGTGTCAGAGTCCCAAGGAGCAGTGCAAAAGCCAAGAGGAAGGAGTCGGACTCTGTGTGGCTTTTGGATAAAAGGTTTTGAGCATGTGTGAGGTCCGCGGTCAGAGAGACAACATGGATGTTGAGGGAGTCACACTTTGAGCGACAGCACTGAGGAAAGAGAGAAAAGAGAGAATTTTCCTTGATAACGGTTTTTATAGTTGTTTAGAAGCGTTCCCTCATACTTTGCGGCCCTGCCACCCAATCACAAGCATTGTTCACTGGATTTACCATCCACATTCAATGATTGAAGCATTATTTATATTTTTGGATTAGCCATAAGAGAAATAATTTTTATTCTTAGATTATTTACACTAAACACATCAACATCAACATCTAAATGTTTTAAAAATATATGAAAAATTGACAGTTTATTCTTGGTTTTTAGATATTTATTTTAGAATGTACCGTAATGTGGAATGTGACTGGGGATCTGTGGATCTCAATGGGACTTTTCTGGGTAAAATAACCTTTATTCACAAATTATTAATTGTTGATACTAAAATAATGCAAAAACAAAGATTTATATATTTGCCTCACATTTCTGATAAACGGATTTGGATCATTTGCTTATGGCAATTAATTATTAGCAACTTTCAACATGACATAAAGTTATGCAAGTTTTTTGCTATGCAGAAAAAGGCAAATTGAAAAAGGAATAACTGAATTCAAACAATTTATCTTGGACATAAACCAAATAAAATAATGATCACAAGTCAGTTCTTTATTTAATGTGCTGACAAAATGGCCTTTATTGTTTCCCTCAGATAATTCACTTAGAACAATATTATTATTTCATGTTTTGCTTCCTGAGCTTGGATAAGCGCTAGAAGATGGATGGATGGTATTTCTGCTTTCATCTCTTTAAGATTGTTAATTAGTTTTAAAAATATTTTAACTCTATTTTACTGTTATTGAGGTTTGCTAGTGCTATTATAAATGGGCTTTGCTGAATGTAAAACATGTAATAAAAGAACTTCAGGATTAACCTGATGGAGTTTAGGTTTATTTGTCTTATATTTTTATAAATCATTTGAATATAAAATCCCTGGATTTCCAAGTAGCATCACTCCAAACCAGATTTTGAGCTTATCAAGCAACAAATATAATACAACTACTATTGAAGGTAAACACTCAAGAGGAAATCCACAGGGAGTATTCCGTTCCTGACATCAATCCACTAGTGGGAAATATGGCACTTGGGACAGCGAACGAGAAAAAAACCTCCCTCACGTCGATGCAAATCTGCTGACTCAGTTACTGTGTTTTACCTCCAGCTCTTTCTGGAGTTGCGTGACAGTGAGTGTGTGCTTGCTGCTCCAGGCGTCGTCCCTCCTCCGCTGTCTCTCCTGTAACCGCGACAACAAACTTTGCTGTCTGTGCTGCAGCTCCCTCACGCACACACTTTTCTTTGTGCAGGCGCTCTGAAGCACAGAAACCTGCAAACAAGAAGATGTAAACTGTGGGACACTCCCGGACACACTGCTCTTATAAGGGGACATTCACCTTGTTGTTGGCTTTCAGCAGGTCAGAGGTCAGCTGCTCAACTTGCTCGTCAATGACATTGCACAGCTCTTTCCAGGTTAAATGTACCTCTGAACTCTGGTGGTGACGACCAGCCGGGAGACGTTGGTGAAGAGACTCGAGGAAGGACAGACGCTCCTAACACATGCACAGACACCGTGTGACACCGAGTTAAATCGGGTTAACCCAGCATACATTGAATTAAACTCTTCTCTTGTTGCAACATTATGGGATGCCTGATGAGAAAACTGGAGTGCACACAATAGGTTGAGAAGTAAATATAAAACTATACAAAAGAAGATAAAGGAATTATGTTTAAGTTGTTGTATTCAAGGGGGAAATAAATGTAGAAATCATCGGAATTCTAGATTTATCGAAGCACCTCTGATTCCACTTGGTGTAGATCACTCCTCTTCTGGACACATGCCAACTTCTCCTGACACTCTTTCTCTCTCTCGTCCAGCCGCTTCTCCCACTCCTGCTTCTCGTCCAGCTTCTTTTTCCTCTCCTTGTCCAGTTCCACCTGCAGACTTTCCTGAAGACCCAGCCATCTCGAGCGCTCCTTATGCAGCGATCTGATGTCCTGATGACACTTCTGACGAAACAATAGTATATTTCAAGACCTTCTTTAAATAAAGAAGAGTAAATGTTTGTGTTTACTTCAATTTGTTGTTTCTGGGCTGATGCCAGCTGTTGGAGCTTGTTGTTCTCCTCATTCAGTCTCTCTGAAGCAAACAGCAGATCTTGGACCTGCCACGAAAAGTGCCAAATTACAAGAAAGATTTTGAAAAAATATAGTCAGATAAAGCAAGAGATTTGAAATTAAAAGAACATTTTTAACTTCATCTCGTCTTCTCCCACTTTTACGGGTTCGGGTCAGGGGGGCAACATCTTAAGCAGGGAGGACCAGACTTTCCTCACCCCAGGTACATCGCCCAGCTCTTCCCGGGGGGACCCGAAGGCATTCCCAGACCAGCTGAGAGATATATTCTGTTCAGCGTGTCCTGGGTCTGCTCCCTGGTCTCCAATGGCGAGACATGCCCCGACCACCTCACCAGAGAGGCATCCTAGTCAGATGGCCAAGCCACCTTAACCGACTCCTTTTAAAGCGGTGGAGCATAGGTTCTACTCCAAGCCTCTCCCAGATGGCCTTGCTTCTCTACCTACAGTATCTCTAAGATTGAGCCGAACCCCTTATGGAGGAAAGTGTTTTCTGCGATCTTGTTCTTTCAGTCATTACCCACCGTTCATGTAAATAGTTGAGGGTAGGGTTATAGTGACAGAGAGCTCTGCCTTTTGGCTTAGCTCTCTGTATACCGGTCGATAACTGCAGATGCCGCCCCAATCCGACTGTCAATCTCACACTCCATTCTTCTTTCACTGGTAAACAAGACCACAAGGTACTTAAACTTCTCTATTTGGGGCAGGTTCTCATCTCCAAACGGGAGAAGGCTTGCCACCTTGTTCTGAGAACCATGGACTTGGAATTGGACAATTTTAACTCCATATAGATAGGTTTTTATATTTTCATTTATTAATTGTATAAACTGACGCATACAGTGGGTTCAGAAAGTAATCAGATCCCCTTCTATTTTTCACTCTTTGTTTCATTACAGCAATTTGCTAAAGTCATTTAAGTTAATTTTATTTACTCATTAATGTACACTCAGCAACCCATCCCAACTTGACTGAAAAAATACAGAAATGCTAATTTATTAAAAAGTGAAAACTGACTCACATGGTCATACGTATTCAGACCCTTTGCTGTGATACTTATATATAACTCATGTGTTGTCCATTTATTCTGATCCTCCTTGAGATGGTTCTACTCATAGACATATATACATAGACGCCGCATCGACTGCTGCCGCCCACTAGAGCGGTGTGTATACAGGGCGGCCATCTTGGTACAGATCCATTTTGAAGTGATAGATGAAACAAATGAAAGGTATGCTGAAGATAATGTCACAATATGAAATAATTTTTTAAAAGGAAATATTCTATTGAGAAAATATAGGATCAAATTATGATTAGGATCACTGCAATGTAATAAGAAGTGCAGCGTGCAAATGACAGTTTTATTGTTTCAGACAGATTGTTGATACTACCTCAGTAATAGATCATTTGACAGAAGTTACTTTTGATGCAACTGGACTTGGGACAATAGATTTACAAAAATAATTTATTACAAAAGAGCTAAACATTAATAATAATCAATAATTTAATAACAACCTGCCTGTACTATGTTATCCCTTAATTACATTTTACCTGTGAATTCCACGAGATCTAGTTCATATATTCCTCTCATCAGAGCATCCATAAGCGGCACAGAAGTCCGTCATCTTCTGACAGTTGCTTGTCTGCTGACAAAGTTAGGAGTAAAACCAGCATTTATTTTAAATATCCAAGCACCCTGTATCAAAGCTACATGTAGGACGATTTGAATGGACCAAACCGTTTGAAAATCGGTCCAGAATTCAGCGAATAATTGTATTTTAAGATTGAGAAGTACCTCTTTCCCTTCAGCTCTTAATGCGCAGCTGCCTCTGGTGAGACTGTACCAAGATGGTGACGCTGTATACACATCCGTCTGCAGTCAATGCGGTGTCTATTGTATACATGGTACATATACATACTACGGTTCTAACCCTTCAGTGGAGTCCAGCTGTGTTTAATTCAACTGACTGGACTTGATTAGGAAAGGCACACACCTGTCTATATGAGACCTTTGAGTTCACAATGCATGTCAGAGTAAATAAGAATCATGAGGTCGAAGGAATTGCCTGAAGAGCTCAGAGACAGAATTGTGGCACAGATCTGGCCAAGTTTACAGAAGAATTTCTGCAGCACTCAAGGTTCCTAAGCGCACAGTGGCCTCCATAATGAATACTTATGAACATGTGACATTTCAGTTTTCCTTTTTTGATAAATTTGCAGAAATCAGTTTCTTTCTGTCAAGATGGGGTGCCGAGTGTACATTAATGAGGGAAAAAATGAACTGGTTTTAGCGAATGGCTGAAATGAAACAAAGAGTGAAAAATAGAAAGATGTCCGATTACTTCCCGTACCCACTTTGTCAATTAAATCCTGTGTAAAAATTTAAAAAATGGAATAAGATGGACAAAATACAGAAACTATGGAGGGAAAATAACTTTTTCAAACTTTTTTTTACATATTAAATGGTTAACTGAAAGTCATCTAATTATTTGACATCACAAGGCAGAGTTTGAAAAATTATTTAATATATAATGTTTAAATTATGTTTAACTCCCTCCAACTTAAACGTATGTAGTGTCTATATTTTAATTTTCTTACAGTAATGGTTGGTGTTGAAATATATTTAGTTTTTATTATTCTGTTTTTTTTTTTTTTTTTTTAAATTCTGAATATGTGTAATGTATGTTTGACGATTGTATATTCACCCGTTTTTCAGCAACTTCCACTTTAGTATTGAATGCATACAGTGTTGTATTTAGCATCTTCAGGATTTCAGGGGGACTCGAGTTTCCACTTTCGGGCTCCTTGGATGAGACTTTTCCCGTAACATTGTGCCGCTGAAGAGTTTTTCTGATTTCTCTCAAGAAGTTCAAGAGCAAATCTTCAGATTCACACAGCTTGTTGGTGGTCTACACACATACATAGAATACCAGTTATACATAAAAAAAATAATCTATTTTAGATTTAATTAATTTACCTCTTCCAGAATCAGTTGCGTGTTACAATGCTCTTGTTTTTCTTTTTCCAGGTTTTGTGTGAATTCAGCCGTGATCTTTTGCACCTTTTCCAAGTCAGTCATACTCTGCTCTTGTCGTTTCTGCAGCCTACAGAAGAAGGATCATTTTTAAAAAAAACAACACAAATCGATATTCATTTTAAGTTAAATTGTCCCTTAATGATGGATATAATCTCTCATTGAAACAAATATTGGACTTGCTATCGAGATTTTAGTATGATTGCCTATTAAAAATTTTAGCATCCATGAGACTCTGGGTAGTTAAATTTAAAATATGACACCAGGGTGAACACAAAGAATGTGAGAATCATCTAATATCTTTTGTAAGTAACATTCATTTCTTAGAGACCAGATTTTTTAGGAAATTATTTTAGTTCACTTAAACGTTGAACCTGTAAAGTAGGGAAAATAATTAAAACACAAAATATATATGAGACCAGAAACCAGTCCAGAACTCCAAACTATTGAGCTTTAGGGTGAGATGTATTTTTATGCACAGAGATTTGAGTATGTTGAGTAAGCCACAACTTAAATAGAGTAAAAGTGTAAAAACAGAGATAACAAAAGTAAAATGTGAAATAAAATCACAAACTCACAGCTCCAGAGCATTTTCTGCAGTGTTGGCCTTTTCCTGCTCCAGATTGTAAACCCGCTCCAACTCCCTGAACTGAGTTTGCAAAAGCTCCAGGTTGTACAGCGCATCCTTCTGGCCGGAGTGCTCTGCTGCCAAAACCGCTTCTAAGTCCTGCACACGAAGCTAAACAAGACATTAATTTGAGTTAATACAATTGTACAGGTTGAACATATCAGAAAGGGTGATTAAAAATAACTGTAGCTCTACAATTAACAGAAGTGGAGGTAAGAAATAAGCACTAAGAATGTTTCAAAAATGGTGCAGGTCAAGACTACAACTTTTTAGGATTCCGCAGTGGTAGATAGGCTATCGGTTGGCAATACTGTATAAATGTACAATAGTTTTGGGAACAAAACAACTTAATGAATGTATAATGCTCTTGCTGATAAGGATAGAAAGCAGACATTGTTGTGTTGCAACAGAGTTAATACTGATGATGTAACTTTCCTCCATTTTAGGTACTTGTCATTGTGGGGTATGACAGCCATCCTTTAGATATTTGTCTAAAAAAACTGTATGATTCACCTGCATGATCTCAAAATTAAACTTCCACTCCAGGTGAGAAGCTCTCTCTGCCTCAATTTTTGACTCCAGAGTCTTCACTTTCTGGATGGATGCCTGGTAGGAACACACAAGTAAGAGTTTTGTCCTGAACATGATTCCCATCCATCGCACTCACTTCTTTTTCACTCCTGCTCCTTTCTTCTAGTTCTGACACATATTTTAGGTCATTAGCTTGTTGTCTGTTTGCTTCAGCTTCCGTCTCTCGCTTCTTCTGGACCTCTGCCATCCTCCTCTCTGCCTCCTCAATGGCCTCATTTTGCTGCTAGAATTAAGAGAAAACCGTTAAAACGAGTGAAACATAAAAGGAAAATGTTAGAGCAGGGGTTTCAAACTCAACTGGAAGGCCACCAGAGGTCAAAAATTGTTGAATCTGGGCAGTCGCCTTTAAGCATTTTTAATGTCTTTGACACATTTCATCATATATTTTTGTTTATGGATTTTTTTGTGGTTTTACTGCGAATTAGGGCTACATTTTAGTTATTTTATTTCTGAAATCAGTTCCATCTTATAATCAAAGCTAAAAAATATAATGTTTGATGGGATTATCTTTATTCCTTAACAATCTGAAATTGAACAAAAATAAAGTTGCTTGATCTGTACTATGTACTTATAATGTCAAGGGCCCCAAATAGCCCATTTTTAATCGATAAAAAAGATAAAGGATGGATGAATATACAAAGTAAGATGAAAAGACCAAATTTACACTACATCACCTACTATATAAAAACTGTGAATGTGAGATTAAGTATTTTATTATCTTAAACCAATTAATTTATTAAGAGCAATCAAACAACAAACACAATCTTGCAACTAACATTAGAAAATATTTATGTGGGACTTTTCAAAAATATATATTGAAAAACAACAACATTAAGCTCAGGCAAAATGATTACCTGTAGTAACTTGTGCAGTTGCTGGTTCTTTGAGGTACAACTCTGAATAAGGAGGTCACGCTCATTAATTTCCTGCTGCAAGGAATGCTGGTCCTCTTCCCTGGCCCGTCTGGCAATATCGATCCCTTTCTGCAGTTCCTGAACTTTTTGTTGAAGCTCTTCTACTTGTTCTTGTGAAATCACATAAATCATCAACATATGTGTGGACATCGTTTAAAAAAAATGACAGATTATTAAATTACTCCGGAGGTTTTGTCTGTCCTCGCCAAGTTTGATGGCTCGCTCAGCTTCTCTCTTGCTCACAGTCAGCTGTAACTCAAGCTCTGTCCGCTGAGCTCCTCCCCGCTCTACAGATGACCTGAGTCTGGCCGCCTCCAGGTGTAGATGATGCAGCTGAACACAAATATTTATTTAATACCTTCCTAAATAAAGTTACATAGTAATCTTTGTTTTAAACCAAAATTGTGTCCAAATGCATACATATAAACATACCTGTTGGTTGTGTTTAGACATCACATCCAACTTCTCTTTCTCCAGTTGATTAATTCTCCATCTCAGTCTTATGGACTCTTTGCTTATGTCCTCCCCCTCTGATACAGTCCTCTTTCCCTTTGTACACTTGTTTTTTTCTACATCGGACCTCCCCCCTCCACATATCCCTTTCTGGTTCATGACGTTTTTTGACCTGTGACATAAATTAAATGGCATTATCCATTGCATAAAATAGATTACTTTTGCAATTAAAGCATAGTGTCTGTACCTTGCTTTTGTTGGCTCTGGGTTCCTGGATGAAGATCCAGGCTGTAACATCAGTATCTCCTGCCCAATCTCTGTGTTCTTCTCCTGCCTTAGACGCCCTCTCTGCTCCGATGGTTTGTTCTGCTTTGCGCCACGTTAACACGTCGTACGATGGAGCTAAAGAATTACGCAAGGAAAGTATGAAGGCTGAAATTCAAGCAAAACACAGCCCGTGGTCCAGTTTCAATGACGCAGGCTTGTTGCTGGGTTGCAGCCGTTCCCTTGCCAGCAGACGCGCTCTCTGATGTTTGTTTGGAATTTTACAATGTTTAAAATATGTAGCCTTGAAAGAGTAAGAAAAAATATTCTAGACTTTGTATTCGCCTTTTTGTTGCTTTTTATTTAGAAGAAAGTAAGACGGAACTCACAGTCGAAATAATTGATTGAATATAAACTTAAAAAGGTAAATTGGTATACAAATCGACATTTTCATTTTTGTTTGGTGAAAGAAATACATACAAGAGAACAGAAATGTTCGGAAAAACTTTGTAAACACTTACTGCTACAATTGTTTCGTTTGAATCTGACGCCATCTTTGTTGTTGTGTGACGTCATCGCGACACTGACTGTGGATTGGCTGTTCAGGCGGTGTGATCGGGTCACCTGGTAAGAAACATGGTCGTAAAAAATGTTTTACTTAGTATATAGAAAATACACATTTCCAACGTGGATTTTAAAACAAACAATAATTACCCATATAATACACAACAACAATAGGGTTAAAAAACGTATTACTAATTTTGATTCAACAGGGTATAATATTTATGCATTCATATAACGTAATTAAATTTGCTACGGCTAAACTTAAGACCTTTTGAAAATACATGTTCACCTAAAAATGTTTTGATCGTTGAAAAAAAGTGTCCGGGAAGCTTAAAATGTAAAGGTTTAACGACACATCGAGCATTCACCGTGTGCCATACTACAAGTGACCACAGAGGGTGGTGTGATTATTTGTCACATATTTTGAATTTAGTAGAAGAAAAAGTGCAACATGGCGGTGTCCACGGAACACGCTGCAAACACAAGCATTAAAGGAACGAGTCTAAATGAACCATTAGAAACCACCGGAGACACCGTAAGCTCAGTTTTGGCACCGGCGGGACTTTCAGAAGAAGGTTCGGATGATGACGAAGTTGAGTCGACTGGACCGAAGATCAGAGAGACTCCCCAAAACATCAAACTGGAAGCGATCGCCAACACCGTGGCTGTCCACCCGAGCAGAGACCTGCTGGTCTGCGGGGACGTGGACGGCGACTTGTATGCGTACTCGTATTCGTGCACGGAGGGCGAGAACCGGGAAGTGTGGTCGTCCGGGCATCACCTTAAGTCATGTCGCCAGGTCCGGTTCTCTGAGGACGGGCTGAAGCTCTACAGTGTGTCGAGAGACAAGGCCGTGCATCTGCTGGACGTGGAGCGAGGTCAGCTGGTCAGCAGGATCCGGGGGGCCCACGATGCTGCCATCAACAGCCTCCTGGTGGTGGATGAAAACATCCTGGCGACCGGGGACGACGCTGGAACTTTGAAGGTGCAAAATACAGATGTCTCGATTAACTTAATAGGATAAAACGGAGTCATAATACGATCTATATACGATATATATATATTTAGTTTCTGCACCAAGAAACAAATTGTTAAAACAGTCAAATTAAAACATTGAAAACACATTTTTATAAACGTTAGGCGTAAGGTTGATTCGCTGTGGCGACCCCTGAAGGCAGCAGCCGGAAGAAGAAGATGATGATGATTATTATTATTATTATTTTAAAACTTCATTCTAAGTGTCGTCATACAGTCGGATTTCATTCTTCGTTTATTTATTTTTTTAACAAAGTAAAAAGGTTTCCCCTTTTGCAGGTTTGGGACATGAGGAAAGGAACGTCATTCATGGACATAAAAGAACATGAGGATTACATCAGTGACATTGCTATTGACAAAGCAAAGAAGACACTTCTGACTGCCAGGTTACAAATAATATAAAATAATAATACAACATAACAAAAATACAATCCCAAAGCATATATTATCCTTTGTAACATAATTAACTCTTTTTGCTCTGCAGTGGTGACTGTACTATGGGTGTGTTCAACATCAAGAGACGGCGGTTCGAGTTCCTGTCAGAGACCCAGAGTGCTGATCTATCGTCAGTGAAGATAATGAAGCGTGGAAAGAAGGTGGTCTGTGGTTCCAGTGAAGGCAAAGTTTACATCTTCAACTGGAATGGTTTTGGCGCGACAAGTGACCGCTTTGCAATCAAGGCTGAGTCAATCGACTGCATACTTCCAATCACTGAAAACATCATGTGCACAGGCTCCATGGATGGATACATCAGGTATGGATTTCCTAACTTGTATTCACTGTAAAGTTTAAGAAATCTCCCTGAAGGATGCCATCATGTCCTTATCCCAGCGCCCTCCTGTTAATTTTCAGAAATAGGGTTTTTACACCCCTTTTTCCGGGGTTCTTCGGTCAAATTTATCGATCTTCCCGGTTTCCTAAGGCGACACACAATGGGTGAACACAAAGAATGTGAGAATCATCTAATATCTTTTGTAAGTATCATTCAAGACAAGGGAGAGCGCAGCAATCGGTAGCGAGCCTGGGGAGGGGCCCACCGCCGACACTGTCGGTCCAAGCTGCGGCGGAAACTGTGCAGTTTTATGCACGTCTTTTTAACTTTCGTCATGTGGAACACCCCCTCCACCCCCATCAACCGCAAACTCGATCTACTTCCTTTTCAACCTCTTCAAAATAAAACAGCGGAAGTAAATATTAACACAATGGCGAGTGCATGGAAGTCCGTTACAGTGGCATATATGCGCCATTCAGAATCACAAACACGGACATTGGGATTCACACGGGATTAGAATTATCACCAGACGTCTGTGTTTGGTGAATTACAGTTGGTCATTTGCAGCAGAATTATTACATTACAAATCACAGACATGGCGCATTCACACGGGATTAAAACTCAGACATTTTCCGTAATTATTACAAATATTTATTATTAATACTTATCCCGTGCGATTCGGACATTGGACTGTACTTGTAAACGTTCTTGAAAACAAACATTCAGTCTATTATTTTTTATAAAACTCGTTAATTAAATGTTTTCTCCAACCAGAGCCGTCAATCTCCTGCCGAACAGAGTCATTGGCTGCATTGGTCAGCACATTGGTGAACCCATTGAAGAGCTTGCCAAATCCTGGGACAGTCGCTTTCTCATCAGCACGGGACATGACCAGCTCGTCAAATTCTGGGACATTTCCAGTTTACCAAACACGATGGTCACTGAATATCGCAAGAGAAAGAGGAAAGATGGAAGAATGAAGTCATTGTCTAAGAAAGCTCTCGGGCACGATGATTTCTTTGCAGGACTTGTAGAGGAAACGACGTACAAGGATGAAGAAGAGGACGATAGTGATAGTGGAAGTGATTAAAGAGTGTTTTTAACTAAGTTGTGCCCAACTGACTGTTTGGAATAGGTCCATTTTTTTTTTATCTTTAACTTGGAACACATTGAGTTTTTTTTCCATAAAATACAACTCTATCGTGATAGCTTTCTAAAGCATAAGATGAAATACATTATATTATTGACAAAATAAATTACCTCTAAATATTCACAATGCTTGGCGCTAAACCTTGAGTCTTTTTGCTTTGCCTTTTAACTTTAATGTTTAACTGAACTATATTTCCATAACCTACTCAGAATTTGACAATACAAATAAATAATCACCTAAGAACCTTCTTTATAATGTGTATTCTACTCAAGTTAAAATTGTTTTCATACTGAAACAGAAATTTATTTTTTATACATGTATTTTTGTAGTTTTGTGAAAATAACTAAATTATTATAAATATTTTAGAGATAAATAAAAAAAATGTATTTTTTATCCCAAACAGAATCAACATTTCTCTCCTGCAAAAGACTGAAAGGCTTGTGGAATATTATTATATAGAACTGGTCTTAAACAAGAAACACCATTAGGATTTGAATCCACCCTTTAGATTCGAAAAAATTCTCTTCAATTTGAACAAAATTATTGATTTGCCATTATTAATAGGACAATTATAGGGGAAAAACACAACATGGGCAAAGAAGAGGGGAGAATGAATACATGGTAAGGCGGAGGAGAAGAAGGAAAATGTACAAAAACTATGATTTTGAAAACACAGGACATGATTTTAAGTGAAGTACGAATCAATATGAGGTCCCTGTTGTCCCTCTTTCAATCACTTCTCTTGTGTTTGATTCGTAGAAATTAGCTGGTGTCTCCAAAATACTAAATGGTTCTAGATCCTGCTGACATGGGTAGCCAGCCCAAGCCTTCCCCAGGTGGAGTCTATCTCCAGCGGTCTTTCCAGCAGCCACATGGATTTTTACTTGTTGCCGACTATTCTGTTCAGGGCAGTCACCGGATGAGTCCAGGGTGAATGATTTCAAAACTCCTACTCCCTGATCCAGGCTTGAACTTGACCGCATACCTAAAAAAAAAATGTTGTTAAAACAAATGCTAGAATTGAACCTAAATCCATAGCAAGTAGAAGAGATCTGGAAAAGTCTGGAAATAAAAGAGGAAAACATAATTGAAAATATGAAAGGAAAATGGTACATAAAAATATGACTTAACTAAATAATAAAAAATCTTATTAATAATAAAAAACTTAAACCGGAAAAAAATTTAACAGAAGAGTAAATAAAATACAATAGATAAGAACAAGATATTTGATTTGTTATAATTTTGTTATAACAGCTTTTCACTGTAAATGATATCTACCATTGACCAAAAAGAACAGTGAACATGCAACTGGGTTATTATTATATTGTATAATTATTAATTATATTTTATTAATAATACAAGATAATAATAATAATACGGTATTATTATTATTATTATAGTATGGCGTACCTTTCCCTTCTTTTGGAACTTAATCAAGGGTTTTCCGAATGTCTAAGGTTTGTGGGGATTGTTTGCTTTAAAACTGAAATAAATTTAATAGTAATAAAAGATCATAAATAAATGAAAAACGTCAGCTCCGCCTCTACTGCCATGGAGCAGGCGGGAAGGTCACGTGACACGATGGGACACGTGATATGTAGCTTGGTAACTGAGGTTGTTCTTTCCTGCAGCAGTGTCACGCAAACTGCTGATAGCTTTTATTTGCACAAGTTCACGTCTACCGTAAGTAGTGCATACACTTTAAACACTGCATGAGTTCGTCGTCGATAGTTGACTACGTTCTGAGCAAGCGTGAAGTAATTGTCTGCTAGCTCAGGTTAGCTTCCAGGCTAACGGGGGTGTATTTGTAAACAAAGGAAAATGCATCTTGCTAAAAACGAAACTAAGGCGACAAACTGCTTTATTGACTCAGCCTTTAATGTTTAATAGCACGGTCCCCACGATCGTCTTCAAGGCATTGTGTGTCATTTGTTGCTGTAGCACGAGTTAGGACTGACGTTTTGACATACCCCTCAAAAGCGTGTGTTGGTTAAATTGGCCTTTTCCTTCGAAACAGAACCATGTCAGGGAACAGTGGCGGCAAGTTTAAAACGGGAGACCTCGTCTTCGCCAAGATGAAGGGCTTCCCTTACTGGCCTGCCAGGGTACGACACCTAGTTCATGTAGTTGTTTGTCTTTATTAAACCCTGTCTCTGTTTGCTCAGGTGTGCAAGTCAGACAATGGCTACAAGAAAAGAGTACCCATCTTCTATTTCGGGACCCATCAGGTGTAAGTATGCAAATTTAAAACTATAACTTGTAATGCTGTTGTAGTCGTCTTTTTTTAATTATGACCCCCCTCTCTGTCTTTCTTTAGTGGGAATGTCCCTCCAGAAAATGTTGTTCCCTTCAACGGCAACAAGACCAAATATGGCAGCGGCGTTCGTATCAAAGGTTTCAGTGAGGGCATGTGGGAGATTCAGAACACACCTGGAATCTGTAGCAAAGTCAAGGTTAGTGCGTTATTGAACTTCATCTGTAAGATTTTCATGGGAAAGTTTGTCTCTCAGAAGAGAATAATATAGTGTCAATGTTTCTTGCCAGCTATCACATCATGTGTAGTAAATAAATAATGAAAATTATTTTTAATAATAACTCAACAAACTAGTCATCTAGTTTGTGCCATACTTCAGGCTGAAGCATCACCCATTTAAGGACCACTGTGTTATTTTATCATAGTTCTTTTATGGTTTAAATGTTAAGAAAGTGTGTTTAAAATAAAAATAATTATTTACTATTTACATGCAAATATTCAGTGTGTTTGTGTTGCAATTAAACTTTCGCCCGCTAGATCGCGGCAGTCATTACTTTATTTGCAGCTTAAGTTACTATTAAATCACGGGATATCTTAGTGATGACTGAGGATGAGCACCTACTCTCGACTTCAGGAGCTTTTAAAGCTGATGTTTGAACACATTTAAGAATTTACAACTTTATCAGGAGTCGTGCGGTCTGTAAATTCTGCAACACAAGAGTCATTTACCCGGACAGTACTACAAATGTATCCTTACAGTATCATAATATATAATATTGTTGTCCCTGTATCGTGATCCGTTACATTTTATGATATCACTAGATGCTCGCCAATTAACGACCCTTGTTAGAAGAGTTTCAAATTTGTGTCAATAACTTCCAACTCTTATTACCTACTAGCTACCAGAGAAGCAACCACCTGGGAAACAAACTCCAGCTAAAAAGACTCCTATCAAGCCTCCAGCCAAATCAGCTCTTACTAAATCTGCTCCTCCAAAGCTAACCAGTCGCAAAGCCCCAATTTCTAGGGTTACTGCTTCTTTGAGTAAAACTCCATCCAGAGCATCAAGATCAGCCGAGGAAAGGCCTTCAGATGACGATCAGAAGAGCACCCAAACCAAAGCTGCTGATACTGCTAAGGGGCCACAGCAGCAACGGGAAACGAGTGTCACGCTGCCTTTAGAGGAGGGAGGGAAGACCTCAACTGCTGATGGAGAAGAGAAGAGTCCAGTGGTAAAGTCCAGAAAGGCTGTAAAAAATGAGGAAGGCAAAGATGGTGGCAACAACAGAAGGACACGGTCTCATGGTGATCAGTTAAACACGGATGAGGTTCAACCAACAAAGCGGAGAAGAAGAGGAAAGATCGAAGTTTATGTTGATGAAAATGCCCCAGAGCATATCCAGAATAAAGAAAAGGGTGGTAAAGAAAAGCCCCAAAAGACTTTAGAGGAGGAGAGAGGTAAAACAGAAGAAGTTGTTAAGATAAAGACTGATTTAGAAAGTGAAGAGACAGAGAAAACGGCAGTCTCCGTAGAAGTGCAGGTCCAGGGAACAAAGAGAAAAAAGGAAGATATGGTTGAGGGAGAAAAGGAAGAAATGGTTGAGAAGGAGACTCCACAGAAGAGTGATGGAGAGAAAACACAGAGGTCTGACGAAGATGAGCCACAGAAGGCAGGACAGGATTCTGGCATCAAGAAAAAGAGAGTGAGGAGGTTACAGAGGGAAGAGCCAGCGAAAAAGAAAAATGAGGATGGCTCGGATGAAATCAACAAATCAAAAGAAGAAATGACACCACAGGAGAAAATATTACATGTAAGTGCAGAAGAAAAATCAAGCAGTTCATTGGACAAGACTGAACCAGACACCGACCAAAGAGCCAGGGAAGAAATTGAGTCAGGGAAGATGCGTACTGTAGAAAATATAATGAAGCATAAAGAGGAAAAAAGAATCGAAAACTTTGAAGGGGAAAGCGAAAAGCATGATTTGCAAAAAAGGAAGACAAGGTCAGGTAGAACGACAGAAAAAACTGAAGTAGGTAATAAAACATCAGGAAGTGTCACGTCCAAAAAAAGACGGGGTGGAAAAGGGGAAGAAAAGAAAACAGAAAAGGTTCAAATGACAAGAAGAGGCACAAGATCACATCACGACGAGACGAAGAAAGAAGAGGAAATGGTGGAGAAAGAGTTGTCGAAGAAGGATGAGGAGAATGGACAAGTGGAAGAGAATAATGGCAGAAAGAGTACCAAGCTTGGGCGCAGAGAACCAGAAAACAAAAAAGTGACTCCAGATGAAAAACCATCAAAAAGAGGGCGAACCACAACTAAAAATGCAGAAAAGGGGGGCGAAAAGAAAACTGAGATGGATGAACTAAGCAGAATAGAAATGAGATCCGAAAGTGAAGCATCACCGAACCGAAACAAACACTCGGAACCGGAGAACAAGGTTGATGAAGAGAAATTGGAACCAAAGAAAATGGAAGATAATAAGACAAAGAGAGAAAGTCGGTCCACAAGTGAAGACTCGAAGCCACAAAAGAAAAGAAGGAAAGATGCCGGAACAAGCTCTGAAAGTGAACAGTTCTATAAAACCAGAGAAAAAGAGGATGCACCAGAAAAGAAGAGCAGCACGAAGAAGGATCAGGATGAGGGGAGCAGGGAGGAAACAAAATCAGAGACTGAAGGCAAAAAGAGGAGACGTAAAGACATTGACAAGACCACACCTGTCAAAGAGAAACGGAATCGAAAAGCAGATCTCTTGGAAAATCTTGCTGCTGGAGGAAAACCTGAGAAACCACGAGATGAAGAGGTGAGGTGTTTTAAACCACACTTTATCTTCAGTTTATCTTTATATCCATTTACATTAATAATGCAATAATAACATTTAAATAAAACATTTTCCAACATTTGAAATAAACCATTAAATATTCTTCCGTGACTGATATAGTTCCATAAAAAACCTACTGCTCCTAAATAATTGTGTTTTTTTCTTCTTCTTCAGCTGAGCTGTTCCTTTGATATATTTATTAATGAAATGTATGTGTCTGAATTACAGCGTCAAGCACTTAAGAGGGAACGCCTACTAAAGTCCCTCCAAGGTCTGATGAAGTCCAAGAGAGGATCCAGAAGAAGAGAAGCAGCAAAGAACCTTCAGTAAGTTCTGCACTCAAGCAGTTTGTTAGACCTGATGGACAGAATTCTGCCTTTTCTCTTATGCAGGAAAGCTGCAGTTTCAAGGAAAAAATCTATGAAGAATCTGGGCTCCAAGAGAAAATGGGAAAAGAGTGAGAGAAACAAAGGTGGTAAAGCACCACAAGCAAAGGTAGAAGCTGAAAAGACAGAGGAAAAGCCAGTTGAAGTTCAGATGAAAGAAAAGCCTGAGGTAGATCAAAAGGAAGGACACAAGTCCATGAATGAAAAAAGTGATGGACCCAAGCTAGGGGAGAGAAAGATCATTGGGAAAATCGTTAAAGCTGGACATGGAGGCAAAATACAGGTAAAAACCATGATGGGTGGAATCATGGCCTTATCGGAGAAGAAGAAAGATGGGAAGATGACGTCAGACATGACTGAAGCAAAAGTGGAGAAAAGAGACATTATTGGAAAACTGGAAAGAAATGTTAATGGAAAGAGAAGATTGCTGATGCATGATGGGAAAGAAAAGTCCAAAGTAGTAGAAAAGCCTACAAAGCAACTTGAGGAGAAACCAAAAGAGCAAGGGAAGATGACAGTTCCTTCAACAAGACGGGAAAAACCTGCCAAGGAGGAAGGGAAGATAAGCTCGGAGATGGAGTCACAGAAAGGTGTCCAGGAGGTGAAGAAGGAGAATAAAAGTGGATATGGCACGAGTACAGCCAGTGATGAACGGATGATAACGGAAGACAAGAGTAGCTCTCCCATCACTCCCACTGATTCAACTCTTCACCGAATCCACGGAGACATTCGGATCTCTCTCAAGTCGGACAAACCAGTAATGTTCCTGTTCATCTCAGTGAATTATTAACAAACATAATTCAGACATAAGTACAGCTTTATGTTTCTCTCCAGGACATCCACAAATGTCTGGAGGCTTTGGATCAGCTCAGCTTGGTGTACGTGACGTCTCAGCACATTAAGAGACACAGCGAGCTCATCGCCACCTTGAGGAAGGTATGCACAATACATGAAGACTCGTCTGACTAACCTGACCCTGTCCAAAAACACTTCATAATCATTTCAAAACAAAATTATATTACTGATCCATCTATATTGAGGAAAAATAATTATTTTCATGTGATTTTACATTTTATTCATGTTTTCCTTGCTATGCTCACCTTGGTGTTTCGTTCAGATGCGGCACTACCGGCCCAGCCAGACCATCATGGACAAGGCTTCGATGCTCTACAACCGCTTCAAAAACGCCTTTCTGATGGGCGAAGGAGAGGAAGTGGTCAGTGCTGCCTTCCTGCGCTCCCTGATCGAGGAGAAGGAGCGGGAGGAGGACGAGCGGGTCAAGCTCCTGCCGCAAAAAGAGACGACAGTCTTGGGTCAGGAGACGGAGCTGAAGATGCAGGGGGAGGAGGAGGGGATTGAAAAAGGGATGGAGGAAGAAAGGCTGTGTAATCAAGTGCTGGTGGAGGTTCAAGAGTAGGAAATTAAGGTAAGAATTTGGGAGACGTATTGTGTCGTTTAAGTGTTATGTTCATCAGTTTTTGTTTTTCAACTGCAGCTCAAGAGTCCTTCAGTCCAAGACTCTCTGCCTCATCCTGAGCGAAGATTCACACTCAACCTCAGTCCATTGCTGGTCCAGTAGATTCTTCATTTGTGATGCAGATTTAACTGACTTTCTTTTTCTCTCACATAGCTAAGCTGCTGTTGGAAACTCCACATAGCATTAATATTTAACGCATTCTGAGCTTTGTTCCCTTGAGTTGCAGGCAGTATTGAAAATCTATCTGGTTTCAACTGCTACTGTCTAAAACACACAAGTATGATGGCATATCACAGCAGGTTGTTTTTCAATTGGCTACAAAATAGTTTTTAAGACCTCAGGGATGATGTTTATTTTTATTTTTTAATACAGTAACTAAAACCTTATGTTCTCCCTTCTGAGACAATTGTACGGAAATATTAATTTGGTAATAGATTCCAGGTGTTTAAAAGTTCATATTATATACAGGAAAAAAAACCTGCTCGTACCAAGCAACTACCACAAGCTGGAATAATGAGAAGTCTCTTGACTTGCTCCTCAAAGGCCTTTGTCACTATTTTGTTTATTCTGAGAGCTACTTTACAGCTTTATTAAACTACGGAGCATTAGCGTCTAACGTGGCTGTCCACTAGACGGCGCCAGAGAGCTGCCAGAGATGCACTATTGTATAGTATAGTATTTTAATTAGTATTTTATTCGAACTGTTTTGTACTACCATGTCTTTTTTTTCTTCTTTTGTCCAGTTTGATGGCGTGGTTTTTATGTGCATTTTTTTTTTTGGTCAACAATATAAATGTTCGAAATCACGTATTCTAATTGTTTTTTTTTATCTTGATTGTTTGTCCAGTTGCTAGATGACAATGTCTTAAGAAAAGTAGAAAAGGGTGATGTTGTCGAAACCGTGAGCACAAATCCTACCCAGTTATTTACCTCAACAGACCAATAAGCTGTGGATTTCACTGGTGTACAGAACTCTGTTTCTTGGCTTTCAAAGTGTTTAATGTATTAGTGAAGGAACTAAAGATGAATGTAATAAGAAAACTTAACAGAAGTTTACTTTAATCGGCCTCTTAATTGAAGGTAAGGTAAAACTTTATTGATCCCTCAGGAGGTCTCCTTCGGGAAATTGTTTTTTTCCAATAGCCAGCAATTTTTCATAAACAATAAAAAATAAATAAAAATATAATAAGAAGAAGAACATGAAGATAAAGAACATAGGTCAAAGAAAAACAACAAAGACAAAGGATACAAAGACTAACCTAGAACAGAACATCATTATACTTTCACTCCACTCCTTTAATTTTAACAATTTAATAGCCCGAGGAATGAATGTGTCCCTGAGTCTATTTGTTTTGCACCTGGGTAGGAGCATTCGTGCACTCATTCTGCTTCTCTGCTCACTGATGACAGTGTTCAGAGGATGACTGTCATCATCCATGATGGACAATAGTCTGTCCAGTGATCTCCTCTGCAACTGTCACCAGTGAGTCCAGCTTCATGCCAACCACAGAGCCAGCCCTCCTGTCCAACCTGTTGACACTCCTCTTGGACACATTCCCACGCCAATACACCACAGCATAGAACAGGACACTGGCCACCACAGACAGTTAGAACATGCAGAGGAGCTTCTTGCAGATGTTAAATGATTGAAGCCTCCTCAGAAAGTACAATCTACTCTGAACCTTCTTATATACATGGTCTGTGTTGCAGGACCAGTCCAGTTTACTGTCCAGCCACACACAGGTACTTATAGTTGTCAACTATCTCCACCTCGTCGCCTCTGATGGACACTGGCCGTGGCTTTGTCCTGGACCTCCCGAAGTCCAAGACCAGCTCCTTGGTCTTTGAGGTGTTCAGCTGCAAGTTGTTCCTCTCACTCTAGTCCACAAAGTCACGTATCAGACTCCTGTACTCGTCTTCGCTGTTGTCCCTGATGCATCAACAATGGCAGTGTCGTCATCATACTTCTGGACGAGACTCGGCTCTGAGTTGTAGCAGAAGTCTGAAGTGTAGGTGGTGAAGTGGAGAGGGGCCAGTACTGTCCCCTGAGGTGCTCCTGTACTGCACACCACAGTGTCAGACGTGATGTCCTTCAGCCTGACATACTGTAGTCGATCAGTAAGATAATCTGTAATCCAGGAGACCAGACCAGGGTCCACATGCATCTTTGTCAATTTGTCCTGCAGCAGAGTGGGCTGGATCGTGTTGAAGGCACTAGAAAAGTCCAGGAACAGGATCCTCACTGAACCGCTTCCTTTATCCAGGTGGGAGTAGGTTCGATGCAGGATGTGAAGGATGGCATCTTCCACACCAACTGCTGGTGTGGAAGATGTAATCGTTCAGCACACTCGGTCTGATCTTTTTAGGGACACCTTATCAGGACCAGCAGCCTTCCCTGGACGAATCCTCCGAAGTACATCCTGTACCTGGAGTGAGGTGAAGCTGGGAAGTGGTTGTGTGGAGCTGGGGGGGGCACAAGAAGGTGGGGCAGGTCCTGAGGCGGGCAGCAGTGAGGGTTAGGTGACCAGCTCAAACCTGTTGAAAAAGTTGTTCAGTCCATTTGCCTCCTCCACCGTGTCCACTGCAGTCAGAGAGGCCTTGGTCTTGTGTCCAGTGATGGTTTTAACACCATCCCAGACCTCTCTTATTTCTTCTCGGCTCAGCTTCTCCTCCAACCTCCTCCTGTAGGTGTCCTTTGCCTCCCTCAAGCATCGCTTCACCTCCGGTTGTGCTGACGTATGGTGTCCCTGTCCCTGCTCCTGAAAGCCACTTTCTTCCTGTTAAGGACATCCTTGACCTCCTTTGTTACCCACGGTTTATTATTGGGGTAACAGCAGAGAGTCTTAGCAGGGGCGACAACGTCCAAGCAAAAATTAAAATAATCCGTTAGACAGTGTGTCTGTCCCTCGTTGTCCTCACCATGAGACCTCAGCAGCACATCCCAGTCTGTTGTTTCAAAGCAGTCTCTGATGGCGTCCTCCACAGTTGGTGTCCACTTTCTGATTGTCTTAGTGGTCACAGTCTGTCTCTGCACTAGAGGAATGTACTGTGACTGAAGGTGGACCAGGTTACGATCGGACCTACCAAGTGGAGGAAGAGGTTTGGCTCTAGATGTTCTAGATCAGGTTTTAAAATGTGTATGGTTTGTCAAAATGCTACATATCACACTTGTCATACTCCAGTTGTATCTTGACTCAGTGGAAAGAACAATTGTAAACAAACGGGAATGTTCTTCTCATGGACAACCAGTGGAACCCTCCCTTCATTTCTCCTTGCATCGATGCCATCCTCGAACATGTTGGATGCTGTTTCCCAGATGCTGATTCAGGCTCAAAGCTGAAAATACCTTTCAAGGCAAATACACAAATTGTTAAACACAATAAAATGTGCTTTATATATGAACTATCCATAGACAAATAGCATTTTTAATTGTAATTGCTGTTAGTATAAGGCTTGAGATGGTGTATTTTTCTTTCCAAAAGCAAACTTGTTTTTTAATGACATGTGTTGTTCAAATGTATATACATACATGACACAATGACATTTGTTTAATTGTTATTATTATGACAAGTAAAGAGCGTTTCTTCCCACGTGTCCTCGCACATCTGGAGTGTCAGCAGTGGAGGGGCGGGCAGAAGGAAGGAGGTGTGTTTCCAGTGTGTTTCCAGCTCCGTCACAGCCTGGCCGGGTTCTCGTCGCGGAAGACTGGGGGAGGAAAGGTGTCCACTGGACTCAGCACCGGAACCGGCTCGAAGCTGGAGGCAACACGCTCACGTCGCCTCAGAAAATAGAGAGGGATTTCGGTTGGTTCGTGACCTGGACGAGGGGACGTGAATGGGACTGCGGTTCTCCTGGTAGTATCCCGACTTGAACCCGAACCAGCCGGTGCTGACGGAGGAGGCGGACCGGGACAGACAGACATGGCCCACGTCGGCAACGGAGACACCGTCGAGGAGGAGGTGGGAGTCCATTATTTTACACTATTGTCCCGACATCCATGTCATCGGCAACTAGATTTAAAATGCCTAGATTTTTGTTCACAAAACCGACCAAAGGAATTATGCTAGTAGGTCAGTTTACTACTGTTTCATCCTTATATTAAATATATAGTCATAACAATTAATAAATAACATCGATATGATGTTAATGTTTAAAATGTCTTCAAACAAATTCAATTATATGAGGTCATATTGTGTGTATAATAGCAGAACATTTCAGTTTTCTTCCAAGTTAGGTCGAAATAAGATTATTATTACTATTTTTGGATCAAGATACGATACGCGATTCTATCCAGGAGCCACAGCTGGATACAACTGTCGTGACGCTTTTCTCACTTGATACAGTTCGTAATTCGGGGGAAAAAAAAACATTTAACATTAAATATAAAAGCATGGTAGGCGTTCATAAACAAGACACACCAGTGTAGCGTAAGATTACTATATTAGGCAATGCTTCTTTTTTTTTACAATAATAAATATATAGTAATATAAAATGCACTTAATTGTATACACAAAAATCATGTTTTTTTTAATAACATTATTAGCTAGATGATATGTGTCATGCCCTCGAGAGGCCCTCACTAACTCCTCATTTTGTCATGTGTACGTAAATACTGTACTATGTATGTACAGATAAACCATCTAGCAGTTTGTAAAAACTCTAAATCCAGCTTCTAAGCTTAATGAAATAGAAAAAGTTGAATGTCTGAATTAATTATTAATGTGGCCTGCAGTCATACTTTGAATACTTCCTTCTTATGTTACATTATATTCGCTATTCAATGTCTTATCATCTGCATCAAATGTTATTGAGTCCATTTATCTCTCAGTTTAAGCAAATGGAGGCAAAATCTGCCTCATTAGAGTTTTTTTTACATTGATAATATTTCTTACAAATTTTAAACAATCATTTTTATATAACTTATTTTTAATTTGTATTGGGTTGCAGGTTGTTTCAAATTTGAGGTAACATGCTACCCTTCTAGGTGGAGTTTAAATGTTTTAATTATAAAAAAAATAAAATGAAAGGTGTCATAATAAATTCAGTTTAAAAAACAGTTTACTCTTCAGAGAAAGCGAAGAGATAAGACGTCTATTTGACGTCTGTATCATAACAACCGCACCATGCAAAAGAGAGACACATATTGACACCACAGCAATCATTGTTATTCTCGCTCGATAAAAGCAGCAACATTGGGAGGGGATTTGGATGGACCTTTTGACGGAAGGAACACGTTTATGATGCTCTTTCTGCACTAAAACACTATAAAAACGGTTCTCTCCTGGTTTTAACGTGTAATTTCTATTAAACATTAACTTTACTGCTAAAATGTTCAGGTCATTTCTTGGTGTTGAAATACTAATCCAACCTGTTTGAGTGATCCTCGCTCTACAAGCTTTTGCCAAAGTGTTTAAAAATAATTCCCACCTAAAGTAAAGATCAGCATCAAGCGATAATGTAGTTTTTCTGTGTGCACAAAGGACATATCAGATTTTAGCGGGCTGCTTAGCGACTCTGTACAGATTTTCTCCATTTTGAAAATCTGATCACATGCATCTGATATGGCTGTTGCTGGGTGTGGCGGTTAATGGTCAATCTGAGCCTTCGAGAGTTTAGAGAGCTTCCTCAATGTTTATGGATTTGAAGTTGTGGTTTTTAATTGCCGTTTTATTTTCCAGGAAGTTTATTGTAGTAAAATAGGAACATTTGTTCTAGCCTAGAGAATTGATCTTTCTACATTCTTTTTTTATTTGTCATTCCCAATCAAGGGTTGCCAGATCAAATCAGCCTTCCTATCCTCCTTTACCTCATCCATGGCTTTATTGGTTGTCTCGAGGTTCCTCTCTTATACTTCTGATTTTTAAATAATCATGACAGTGACGGCTAGATGTGTAAGAAAATATCGATATAACGATATATGGCAATATTATAATATAAATATATATTATATATTATATATTATGGAATATAATATATTCAATGGCAAAGTAACATTTATTTTAATTCAAAGTTATTTAATGGTTTCTATTTTTAATAGTGTGTGTTTAAAAGACAATCATTCAATATTTTATTTTACAATGAACACTCAAATATTGTGCGTTTCGGATTTGATTAGAGAAAGTATTTGCTAATTGTTGTTTATTTTAAAGAAACAATATCGTTGTTCCTACAGTATTGTAATATATTGTATCGTCACACATGTATCATGATACCTATTGTATATTATCGCCAGATTCTGGCCAATACACAGCCCTAGACAGTACACGTCGTAGAAAAGTTGTTGAGTGTTTTTTGAATGTGTAGGAGTTGTGCAGAGTGTTGCCTGATGTCGTGTTGGTGGCGAGTTAGTTTGGTTACATGTAAATGAGGTGGACAGGCTTGGTGTCCTCTATGTCACGTCACATCACACCAGCTCCTGTCCAACACAACAGTCCTCTGTCAACATCCAACCTCACTTATCTTATTAGAGAGGAATGCCGCTCAAAATTATCCAAGGAATGTTGAGGAGATGATGTGAGTTTGGCTCCTCGGACCAATAAACTCAGCAATGATCCGAGACAGAGTTTCTAGCTCTGTAACCACTGTTTGTGTCACAATGATAATCGCTCTATTCTCCATCGTCCTCATGCGTGGACAAAGATCTGGTTTTGGAGCCACTTATGGTACCACCAAGTTACTTACTCTTTTTGCTGAATACCGGTAAACATTTTCCCGTCCTTCCTGAAGGAGGAATTGTTTAAGAGTCTTAAAAAGTTACTTATTGCTTAACATAAATCACTCAGGAGACCAAAAGCTTTAAGTACTCTTTATTGTTGGCTAAACAAAACTTGTAAAGTAGTGACCTTTTAATCTTAACTTGTTTTAACTAAAAAATGTAATTAACTCTTATTTTAACTTGAAAACATTGCAATAGAGGTTCCATCACTCTGAACAACCATCTCAGTAAAGGTGACCCTGATCAGCTATTAGAATGCTTTGCCACCCAACCAACCAATCACAGCTATCGATCACTTTCTTTTTTAACGTCACAATACAACAAGCACATTAAGTCTGACACACACAAGTGAAGGGAATAAGTTGAAGACGCAGCAGGTCCTTGATAACATTGCCCCTGCTAAGTCTTTTCCTTCTACCGTTGTCATATTTGCCACACGTCTAATCTCTGCTCTGTGGTGGATAATGTCCTCCTGCTGGGTCACGTTTTGCTCAATTATCTCGCCATGTGATCGCTCCTGTTTTGCTGGGTTTTGTCTACTAATTACTATTTCCTTTAAAAATTATTATTGATTGATTGATGCAACGACAAATTGTGTGTTCATTTTGTAGTATTGTTGTATTATTATTGTTTTATGTTCTCTGTTGTTGCTTCTCTTCTGTGCTCGTAGTCTCAGCTGCTTTGGTAGTATTTTGGTTAATTATTTTTAAGTCACTGTTTTTCCCAATTCATTTTCATACTTGTGGTTTAAATGGGAAATTACAGGACCTGTTGGAAACATTAATTAACAGGAGATCATGCAAAGCCTAATAATATTTCTACTTTTAGACAAAATCCAACAAATCTAAAGGTTTGTCTGGATTTACGTAGCTGAATCATACCTGAGACATGACTGCAAGAGAAACAAAAGAACACACCCTTCCCCTCTCATTTAATGTGGAACCAAAGGTTGCTACATGATAAAAAAGAGCACCTGGCAATGAACTCTCTTAACTATGAACTACCTACTTGGCAGCTTTTCAGGTTTTAAACATGATGACTATGATGTTTTTTGCGTTTCTCACCAGTATTTATAGACTGAAACTTTTAGTTTCCAATCTTTAAATAGACAGACAGACAGAAACAAAAAATAATTATAATGATGATAAAAAACAAGAAACTAACGACACACAAAGACGTTCAGAAAAACATGGATGGACAAAATAAAAGATATAAATCAACAGAAAAATCAGTTGAAATCCAAAAGAGTGAAAAAACTTAAATGACATGTAACTTATAAAATCTATGCTGCCTGTTGTTGGACACTCTTTTGTAACTTAGAAAAATAGTCCAACTACAAAATCTCTCATAATTGTAATGCAAAGTAAAAAAAACAAAAAACAATCCCAGCGGCAGTTTTGGTTAAAAATCTTGTCCGACCGGTTCTCATGATTGTTTTTGACATGATATATAGCACGTACAAAATCAAGGCCAGGAGGCTAAATCTGGCCCACCATATCATTTTATTGGGCCTGCTGGATGGTATTGCTCAAAAGTAAAACAATGTTGATATTAATATGGTGACCTACTGTATCAAGATGCTGATGTTTAAGAAAGGTAAATACATTTACTAAGTGTTTGGAGAAGGACAATCACTATTTGGAATCGGACTCGTACTTCCTAGTGAATTGACATTTTGTTATTCCACAGGTTAGACATATAAAGGGTTTTGGCCCCTTGTGTAACCCCAAAAACAATTCAAATGAATACATCAAAATGAGCATCTTACAGTTTGCCACTTGATTTGTGTATTATACATTTCCTGGTTGTAAGTGCTGGCCAGTCGAACGGTAATACTTTTTAGACTTTAGGAGTTTTAGAGTTTTAAGACTCCTCAGGCTGAAATTTAATCTAGAGCCATAACTGAACACCTGGCAGTGCTCCAGAGAGCTTTGCATCAGTGAGACAAACTTTTATTTTTTAATTCAGATGCAGGTACTTTTCTGCCCTTCTATTTCAACTGGTGTTCGATAGGAATGTTGTTTAAGTTATGTGTGGTTCAGTTACGTTCATTTCTACTTGCACTGCTGTAAAAACTGACGATTCAAACATCTATTTATACTCTCGAGGGCATGACTTGGATTATGTGTGAATTGAGTTTTGCTGTTGTGTTGTTCTGACTGTCCTGGATGGGTGTTGGTGTTCGTCTGGTAACAAGACACAACGTGAAGGCCTGACTAATTGATTAGGATCTGTCACGAGAGAGGTGGCTGACACTGACTTGTGTGTGTGTAATAGCATATCATGGGGGTTTTTCCACGGAGAGAGGTTGTTTTTTTTAAAACAAGATGCATGTTTTTATTTCTGCTCATTGTAGGAATGCCAATGTAATGTTCGACTTTGTCGAGATCTATGATCATTATGAGTAACTTAAGACATTCAGAAGACACATCAAGATGTATTTAAATGGAATTTTAATCGTTACTGGGCGGCGTAAGGTCAGAAAAACTGCTATCAAAAGGAATGAATGAGACAAGGTCTTTTCAAAAATCTGCTCTGGCATACATTAACGTAGAAACATCATTCCAGCTTTAAATAAAGATAAAGAGCACCCTATCACATCAATTTAACCTTTTATAGAATTGCTAAATTGATTTTAATATATTTAGGCACAATTTAAAGCTTTTATTGATTCATTTGTCCATTAATGTGTCATACTTGGGACAAACAGGCAAAATAATTATCTTCTTTCTTTATTTTTTGTTTATATTTATATATATTTTTTTTGATATGCTTTTTTTCAGCACACATTTATGGTAAAAAAAAAGTATTATGTTCATGTTATTTTCCCTATCTAAAATACCTCTTTTTAATATCCTGTTTAGACCCAAATTTAAATGTGCTTTTCCTTAAAATACTAATTTTATACTGTCATAGTTACTTTTCATCTGTTTTTCATACCTATAGTATAAAAAATAAATTATCTTAAAAACAAGTCTTAACTCACAGGCTGAGCTAAGAAGAAGATGTAAACTATAAGCAACTATAAGTAATAAAAAATAGCTTAAACACGTGAAATAAAAAGATGTACTTGACCTTTTGCCTAATTATCTTTCCTGTAAAGATGAAGTTTGTGAATCATCGTTTTCAATCATATTTTAATGTAATAAACTAAAAGAAGATTTAATGCAAACACAACATCTACTCTCTTCTGTTGAAGCAGCATTTAAGAAAGTCAATTGTGCTGCAGGATAAAATGCTGACCCAGCAGGTTCTTCTGCATTTGTCCAAAATGACAGAGGAGTTTGTGCATGAAGGCTGTCGTTGGTTTACATGAAATAGCTTCTTGATGGGACAAAAACAAGCTGATTAGGCGTTACCTGGAATGAAAGAGAACTCCGACATCATATCCATGACAGCATTTTAAAATGAGTTGGCTTTTTTGTAGGCAATATTGGTTTTGTGGCTCCTTTTGTTTATCATTAACATGTCGGGTTTTCTTTGAGATGCATGACTTGTTGGATAATCTGGGGGCTTCATAGTTTCCAGTGAGTGTAACAGGGTGGCTTTCTGGATGTGGCTACAGTGGGTCGATGGCCTGCAGGCGCTTTGTGTGTGTTTGTGGCAGCTGTACTGTATTATGTAAGGATCTAGTGGGGCTATTATTAGCCTGCTACTGGGTCTCCACTGCGTGCTTGTGTGTGTGAAATCAATGCACTGTTACCCTCCAGTTCACTTCCTGTTTCCGCTTGGAGATAAATAACAGAATGTGGCCCAAAATTGGATTTTCACTCTAAAATCTAGGGCATGACATCTTCGGCAGACTCCAAGATCATTTAAAAGTCATAGTGATTCCATTTCTTTCTCACCCCTAGTTTTCAGGGTTTGGATAAAAAAAAACACAGCTAGATTGGAGGGCAGGAATGTGAGGAATGTCACTATTCTTGCCACAAACTTTCTCGTTCATCTAAACTTTTTCTCACTTCTAGGACTGTTTTGAAGATGCCTTTGATCGGATACCAGCGTGAGTCCCACCGCACAGTAACACAACAAGTGAGTAGTAATCATCACAACCTGACGCCTGGTGGTGTGTTTCTGTTCAGGGCCTGTCAGATGGACCTGCAGACAGCCATCCAGGAGACCCAGTGTGCTCTCAATCTGGTCCTCAACAACAAGTTCTCCGAAGCCCTGGACCTTCTAAAGCCATGGTGAGTTCATACCAGGAGCTACATAGACAGGCCAGAAACACCCAATACATTGTGGACACCTAAAATGAGCACTAACCACTGCGTGTTCCAGATTCAAGACAGATTATAGGTTGTTTCTTCATGTAGTTCAACGACTCCAGTGCTGTTTTTGTTTATCATTTAGGACAGGGTGTCAAACTCAATCAAACAAGGGGCCAACAATGTTTGCACTCAAGGTCTTTTGAGGCTTGATCTTTCTTAATTACTTCCATGTTTGTTCTCCTATACCAAACATTCTCACCAATACCTTTCCTTTATCATCAGTTTTACTCTTGGATAATTTATTTTCCTTATCTTATCTTAAACTCTGTGCTCACAATAAACATAAAGAATAATCTACTTTGATTCTGAGCAATCGGCAGGCCACATAAAGTGACTCAGCAGTCGGTTTAGTCCCCTGTGCCTGCAGTTTTACACATGCTATTTAGACGAAGGCATATTTAAGACATTCACTTCATCTAAGGCAAATATGATGTAACAACCACAGGGATGAAATAATATTTTCCTTTCTATTTTGGAGTTGGGTGTCATTTTTATGGAAGTCCTTTTGTTATTTAATAGGATATTCAAAAAATGTAGATGCTAATTTTCATTAAACATGGTACAGGTTTGTAACTGTTATTGACAGGCTAAACTACCAAGTATAGATAGAAATATAGATTCTTAATAATACAATATCATATGAATAATAATAAATGTACACTGTGTTAAAAAATATATAATTTAGGATTAGATTAGATTTAATTGACTTTATTAATCCCCCTGGACATCTCCTTGGGGAAATTAGGTTTCCTGTTCAAAGCAGACAATAGAAGGTCCAGAAGTTTCATGAATGCAAATAAAAAGAACAAAGTGCAAAGAACAACACAATGATCTTAAAAGGATACAAAGATTATCATAGAATAGAATACATTGATATACAGGTACATTAAAATTTCAGGTGCTAATATTGTGGGCTTAAAAAAGTGACTTCTCACTATATTTACTCAAAATGTGTTAATTAATTATTTATTCCAATCCTCTAATTGATCCTGATGCTTTCGCTGCTCATTATTGTGTCGATGTTTGTGTGCAGGTGGAAAGACAGCATGTACCACGCACTGGGTTACAGCAGCATCCTGGTGATGCAGGCAACTATGACCTTTGAACATAAAGACATCCTGGCCGCCATGGCAACCATCAAGGAGGCACTCAACACGTGTCAGAGGTGAAGATCTTCCCGTCCCTTAATGATGGATGAGATGTGTTACGACTGAAATGAAACGTGTTTCTGCAGGTTCCGGAAGAAGAACTCTATGGTAGGATCTCTGTCCAGCCTCATCAACAAGCAGTCAAACCTACAAGAAGGTGTGTGTCTGATTGTGTGTGTGTGTGTTTTGTTCCTTTCAAGCGGAGTAACAAATGAATTGTTTAATTGTTTTCAGTGGAGATGCACGCAGAAATTTGCTACGCCGAGTGTTTGCTGCAGAAAGCCACTCTGACATTTGTGCAGGTAATCACTTTTATCATGATTTTTACTTGTAGTTACGACAGGTGGTCATAATGTTTGTTTATGTTCCAGGATGAGAACATGATCAGTTTCATCAAAGGTGGCATCAAGATTCGCACCAGCTACCAAATTTACAAGTAGGTGATCAATTGAATTGCTCAATGGCAAAGTGTTAGCTTATAATCAAAGTAGATTAAATGTAATGTTGATATCGTATCTATACCAGTGTTTAAGATAAGGAACAGTTTGTCGTCATCAACAATTATAGAGGGATTATTGATGATAGAGAAAAAACACAATTCAGATAAATTAAAGTTTGATTTAGCCTCCTCAAAGGAAAAGATAATGTCACAACAAGAATACATTTTTCTGCTGAACGATTTTGGCCTGATGTGTGATTGAGCTTGACATCCCTTGTCTTGGTTCTTGAGCAGGGTTCTCCAAACCGGTCCTCAAAGGGCCAGCGTGGTGCATATTTTTGTTCCAACCTATCCAGAGCAGAGTGTAATCGGTTGGCTGTCAGTCTGGTGTTGCTTGTTTAAGACGAAACCTCATTGGTTAAACTGTACATGCTTGATCGGTTGGAACAAAAACCTGCACCATCCCTTTGAGGACCGGTTTGGAGACCCCTGTTCTTGAGCATGGATCACACAGTATTTGCTAACTCCACTTTATTATTTTTGTTTGCAACACAGGGACTGTCAGAACGTTCTTAATGTGCCTCAGAACTTGACTGATTCGTTCCAACAGTTCGAGGGAGGCGTCAAGCTTGGAATCGGCTCATTCAACTTGGTATGTTTTGCAAAACAAAGAACTAGAAAATAAGCTACTTTTTTTTTGTACTGTAAACCTCAAGTAGAGAAAATATTCAATTCAAATTTGTGCTTCCAGATGTTGTCCCTCCTCCCTCAGAGGATTCTTAGGTTGTTGGAGTTCATTGGATTTTCAGGAAACAGGGTACGTAACTCCCGGTTAATATGAGGAAGAACCTCAAACTCTTTGTTTTTGGGATTATTTCCTGCAGTACTAGTGGCTGGGATAGTTGTTCTGCATCGTTTATGTTGAAACTTTCAAGTCAATAATAGACTTCCATTGTTGAATGAAAAATCAGCAATTTAAAGAGAAAGAAAGGAATGATTATATGGTTAGCTCGTATGAATGTTTTCACTTTGTTATCTTGCAGGAGTTTGGTTTGTCTCAGCTTCGGGAAGGAGCCTCCAGCCAGAGTCTACGCTCCATCCTCAGCGCTCTGACTCTACTCTTCTATCACACTTATGTTTCACTCATACTTGGTAGGATAACTTCTTGTTTTTGTTTTAAACTAAAAGTTAACAAAGACACTGTGTCTGAACAGGGACTGGGGAGGGAAACCTGGTGGAGGCAGAAGCTCTGCTGGAGCCATACCAACACAAATATCCCAAAGTGAGCACATGACACACACAAATGAATATGGACATTTTCCCCGAATGTATCAATGATTTGTTTGCTTTTTTCAGGGCTCCATCATTCTCTTCTACTCTGCTCGAATCTCTGCACTACGAGGAAACTTTGAGAAGGTTGGGTGCTCTTTCTGTGTGTGTTAAAATAAAAAGTTGTGCCTCCATCATTCATAAAGAGGAATAAGGGATGGTTTATTTAACTAAACTCTACCATAACCCTGCCATTTATAGTTTGCATTTTGTTAAATATTTAAATACATTCACTTTATGCAAAACACTTAAGACCCAACCAAGACCCAGGACCCTTCATGAAAATAAAAAAAACATAAAAAATCTTGATTGCTTAAATTGTTTACATTTTTGTATATATATATACATTTATTTAAACAATGTGCATATTTAATTTACAAAATTTGCATTCTTAAATGCTCAAGGTGTTACTGGTAAATCTAAACCTATCCTTTGTGTGATTGGAACTAGCACCAAAAGCTCAGTTTGCAATTATATTGTTAGTAAAAGAAAAAGAGGATGCACTTATTTGTGTTCTTTTTGCAACAAAAAAAATAAAACTTTTGGAAATTATAGTTTTTATTTTCATTTTTTTGCAGATTTAATGTTCAGAATATACAAGTAGACCAGTACTTTTATCTGTTCCTTAAAGGACAGAAAACTTATTAAACTGACCATTATTTACTACCAAGAAATCAAATAAATCTAATTAAAGTCTGCCTGCTTGAGACCTTGGCTTCTGGAGAGTTTGAGTGATGAAAGTTGAAGCTTTTGATTTCACCTAAAGAAACATTGTTTTACATGGTCAGAAGAACATGTAAGTAATATGAAGTAGTACATTAGTATGGACCCAAATTTGGTTAAGGTTAATTTGAATTAATATTGACTTAAACATGAGGGACATTTGTGGAAATTACTAAAATTGCATGATTTATATTAACAATGATATTGAAACACACATTAAGTAAACTTCCGTTTTGATACTTTTAAATACATTTTTAACTTATATAAGTTGATCATTTATGAAAACATTGATGGAACCTGGAATCATTTATAAACTTGAAGTCAGTTGATGCCTCATTTTTGTTCAGCCAATAAATCCATTTAGACGTTATAAAGTTAAAAGAAAGTTAATTTGTCTCTTTATCTGCATACACACAAATCAACTCTTCTCTTCTGTGTGTCAGGCCCGGGCCCGTTACGAGGAATGTATCAGCAGCCAGCAGGAGTGGAAGCAGATCCATCACTTGTGCTACTGGGAGCTGATGTGGACTCACTCATACCAGCAGGAGTGGCAGCAGGCGTACCGCTATGCAGACCTGCTCTGTAGGGAGAGCCGCTGGTCCAAGGTACCTTCTGCACAAGCTCATTCACAGATGTAGACGGAGTCTTTATTGGGGGCACCAATATCGAAACATAGCACAATACAGGGGCAACGATAAGATATATCGTGATAAATTGCAATACTGCAAGAACACGGATATATTTGTAGTATTGTTCGAGTACTTGACTCTGGTATTGCAGAGTTTAAAGACCACATGATTCTTTAAAAAGTCGTAAGAGATTTCTATTTGTTTTGAAACAAAAATATGTCCAAACATCGGCTTCAAAAGCTGCTGGAGTGAACCTGTATCCTCTCATCCTCAGGCATTGCCTGTATCTCATGAGTTTAATTCTTCCTTAAGTTGCAGAGGCCGTAATAACTGCTGCTATCTAGTGGCTGGAAGTTTGATTGCAACACAAAATTGTAAAAATATTTGGTTGTTATTTGTCAAAACAGTAATTTTATACACCCATTGTTGAAATATAAACCATTAAATATAAAATGGATTTGAAAGCCTTTCTTAAATTGATTCAGTGCTGCGGTATTGTGAAAAAATATTTTGCAATATTTAAGTGTTTTTTTTTTTTTTTTTCGTTTTTTACTCACACCCATGGTCTTTTTGTTTCCCTCTTTGATATAATTTCATTATATTTGAAGCCTGAAGTACTAACAGTAGCAGTGCATAATTGTTATAATTTTGTTTAGTGTTGCTTGCCTTTTGCCCACAACCAAAAATAACAAAATAGTATTTTGTAACCGGTATATATCGATCTTAAAAACTGGTGTAACATAGAGTAACAGGCATCATTTGTTTTCTTGTAACATGATTTTAACCTGTATTCAATATACTGAGTTGAAGACTCTCGAGAAAGACGTCCATTTATTTATTTTTTTGTTTAGGTTTCTATACGACCAATTAAAACCGTAATGGAATGATCAGTGTGTTATGCATGCATGTTCCAGGTTTTTGAGCCATTGAGCTTTTTCTAGTTTTCAATCTTATTGTCATTTTCTTGTCAGGCGATTTATGTGTTCCAGAAGGCAGCCATCCTCAGCATGATGTCTGAGGAGGAGGTGAAGAAGACTGGAGAAAACATCACTGAGCTGTTCAGGTATTTTTTAGTGACGATCTACTTATGTACAAACATGTTTGAAAAATATGATCTTTAGCTGTTGTTGTTGCTAATAAGATGATTAAAAATATGAAAAAACCTTGATGTGGTGCTACAGGCAGGTGGAAGGTCTGAAACAGCGACTTGCAGGAAAGTCCATTCCAACAGAGAAGTTTGCAGTAAGAAAGTCCAGACGGTACAAGTCCTCAAACCCAGTCCCTCTGGTGGTCCCAGCTCTGGTAGTGCAGCTCAACACTTCTTCTCTTCCACATTCTGCCTCTGCACATGCTGATCTTTATGTCCCTGCAGGAGATGATGTATGTTTGGAATGGTTTCACCATCCTTGGGAAGAGATCAGACTTTACTGAGTCTTTACTGGTCACTATTGAGGCGTCGGAGGAGAAGCTGCGTATCGACACCAGTAAGTTTCCTCACATGCTTTTTTATTTTTGTATATATATATATAGATATATATATATATATATCTATATATATATAGATATATATATATCTATATATATGGTTTCTGTAGGCAGTGTTTGTAGTTGTGACGTGTTAGTGAATATTTTCCAGTGTGTGTGTTTGTGCATGTTTATCTGTGTGTTTCTTTCTTTGTGTGTTTCTATGTGTGTGTGTCAACTGCACCTTGAATGTGTTGAGTAAGTGTTTTGTCTTCCCTGTGCTTTAGATCCGTCTGAGTTTCACCAGGACGACAGCTGTTTGCTCCAGATGTTGAAGGGTCTGTGTCTGAAACATCTGGGCAGGTTACTGCAGGCTGAGTTGTGCTTCACACAGGTTCTATCAAGGTAACTAGCGCGCACACACACAGTCACACACACACACACACACACACACAGACACACAGACACACAGACACACACACACACACACACACACACACACACACACACACACACACACACACACACACACACACACACACACACACACACACACACACACACACACACTCACCACAGTCATTTACACATCCTGATTCAAACCGGTTCTTTGTTTGTCACAGTGACAGCCGCATCAAGTACGACCACTACCTGATCCCCTTCACTCTGTATGAGCTGGGCCTGCTCTACAAACAGCAGGGAGACTTTGCCAAAGCAGCCGCCTTCATAGAGAAAGCCAAGTAAGTGTTCCTCGTCGCCACGTACTGGTCAGGAAGATTGATAATGTTGTTCAAACCCTTAACATGCAAATAAATAAATACTGTACAGTTAGCTGGATACTCTTGAAGCCACTTAAGTCTTGGCCTCATTCTCAACTGAGCAAAACACATGTTTAGCTCCGACGCCTGCAACTTGGACAGTTAATGATTTTAGCCCACTGTGGGATTGAGTTTGACACTCCTGTACTAAGGTATGTCATAAGTCTGGCCAAGGAGCCCCCATCATTTGTAGCTCAACAGACCAGAAAATATCTGAGATATATTTTTTTTAGACAATGTTTTATTTTTAAAAGCAGATTTTTCCTTTTCAGCAACATAAAAACATTTACTACTTGAACTATAAAACCTGATTCAAACCCCCTTCCTCTCTGTCCCAGGACGAACTACAAAGACTACTCCATGGAGTCTCGGCTGCACTTCAGGATCCACGCCGCCCTTGGCAGTCTCAAAGGAACACCAGTGGGAACGCCATAATGAACACTTGAAAATACTTGTTCTTTGGAAAACTAGGAAATCTTCCAGATCTATTCGTGGCTTGTCATTGCTAAACTAAGACCATCATAGCTTCAGTGTAGACTCAAGCTAGACTCAAGCTACACTTGAAAATACAATGTCACGGCTGCACTCAGTGCCTCTTGCAAGTATCCTGTAGTTGCCTGCACTATTCCAGGACCCCTCCTCGCTACATTTGTGTTTTGATAACTGAACAAACCAGTTAGTGTCAGTACACACCAGGAATAATTACAATGACAAAATAGGCTTCTATTGGTTTCTAACAATTATCTGATTTGCTTATTTATTTAATTTGTTGCTGCCATTGAACCTTTTGTGCATTTAAACAGAAACTAAAAGTCAGACTAGTGACCCTCTGAAAAAACGACCGGTAAACCGGTACCCAATTTCCCAAAGGAGATATCCAGAGGGACAAATAAAGTTTATTCATCTAAGACATTTTTTAAGATGAAAATTTAAACTTTACCATGATCATAAATCATCCACACGAAAAAGCAGCCTTATGTGTATACTTTTTTTACTTTTCAATTTTGTGCATTTGTATTATTCTACCTCTGCCTTTATTTATTATTTAACTTTTGTGTCTTTATTTGTCATTGAAGGTTCATTGTACAGGATTAAAGTTAAACAATTTTGAACAGGTGTTACATGCAGCCTGTCTCACATGCATGCTAAAGCCTTGACACCAAAAGTGGCTTATACACCCAGGATATACATGTATGACACACTGCAAGTGAGCACGAAACATATAAATATGCATCACATATGAATCACAAAAATACTTGCAGATAAACAGCAATCATTTTAAAGGCGAAGCGTTATTGCCTCCTTTCTATTGGGTTCAATGTTTAAACGTCATCTCAGACCAATGCAGGAAACGCATCATTAATTCATAGCTCATCTTGTGTCACAGTGTAAATGTCAGTTAGGGAGTTCATCAGGGTTCTTTACCTGAGCCTTTTGAAGTCATCAGCACTAATCAAAATGTTCCCTAATTAAATGTTCCATCAGTCTGACAAATGTATTAAAACATAGCAATGAACCATTAATTTACCCACGTTTGCTTCAATTAACAGTTATTTTAAACAAAAAAAAGTTTTTCTTTTTTTTTCTTTTGTTGGTTTGAATATCCTAAATACTATTCTTTCCAGATAACGTTGTATTGCAACTTGCCTGCATTTATTTTGTTGCACATTATAGCATCAAATGAGCAACTTTCACATTAAAACACAAAATGTTTTTTAAGCTATTAAATTGATGAGGTAAAAAAGCACTTTAAGTTCTTTTTGTCCATTTAACACGCTATGATCCATGTTGTTGGCCTTTTAACAACTTCACATCCTTTGAAAGCTGAGTGCGCCACATTCTGGGCTCTGATAATAAGGACAGTACTTCAGCTTCACCAGCCCTTACAGAACTGTCTGACGTCATCTAGTCATTTAATATGTAAATTAAATCGTTAAAAAGAAATTGCAGGAAGAAGGATATGCTATAAATATATTTAAAGGAAAATCTAGTAGCAAAGATCAAAACGATTCTGATCAAGAATGTATCGAACTGAAGACCAAATCATTTCTATTTATTTTTTGTGGTGTTTTAATGGTGTCAGTTTTATGTGTCGCTTGTGTGAACACTTTTTCCTTGACAAAGGCAATAAAACATGTTTGAGGAATATTACTGGTGGCATTTTCTTGAATGACTTAATATTGAGAACATTGTTGTTTATTTAACAAATGAATACATTTAATAAAGACAGTCACACACTGCCCAAATTTCTTTGATAGTCACGATAATATAATACATTTTAGCTCACATTGATGGTATTGACAATTTATGCAGTAAACGTAATCTTTTATTTACTGCTTACATAAACCTTTAAAGGAACAGACCGACATTTCCAACTGTTGACCTGCCTCCACAATCACTGGCCCTTCTCATCATCAATGGTTGCCAGAAGTTAGGGAGGAATTTTAAAGGCACAAGCTGAAAGAAAACACTATTAAAACTTCCCTCATGGGGGAGGTGGGCTGCGGCTGTTGGGGACGGTCTACAGTTCAAAGATTGGGGGCCGTTCCCGGACGGCTGCAGCCCCATTGCCCCCGCCCTGCCCGCACAACCGTGGCCCCCCTGTGACCCGGGGGACCTGGGCCGGTGCCTGGCCATTGCTCCCCCGGGCTCATGCAGTGGCACTCGACCCGGCTACTGGCCGTGTCCGCAGGGTATTGGGGGGGGCTCCGCCGCCGTGGTTGTGGTGGATCCCTATCTCCTTGACTCGGTCCCCTGCTATGGACTTGGTGGCAGCCTGACGGTCTGGGGGTCCTCCGTCGCCCGGCCTGGCCCCGGGGCCCTATCCCCTGACTGGTTCTTCTGGCTGCCCCTCTGCCCCGGTGCCTGCGCCTGGTGCCTCCCCCTCTCTGCTTCCTCGGTCGTCCTCGCCTGTGCTTGCCCTCTCGCGCCCCCGGTGGTGGTCCGCCTTCTCGCTGGTGTTTAGGGTCGGCTCTGGTGGTTATCTCGCCTGCCGGGGGGGGATCTGCTGTGCTAGGTATGTGCCCTCTGGCCTGGCTATTTCAACCTCCCCCCCCCCCTCTCCCCTCTATATATCTTCACCCGTCACCGGAGACTGTATACCTGTGTATTGTATACATTTGTCCCAAACCCACACCTTTTTATTTTCTCTCCCGGAGCCCCAGGGCTCCACCTCCAGAGCTGCTGCTGATCCAGGATCTTCACCACGTCATCAGATCCCGAGTTCTCTCCAGCACCCCCATGGACCCTCCTACACTCTCCTCTTTTCTCTCACTATATCCTCCCTCACTCCTCTCCTTATCCATCCGTCTACCCCCCCATCCTTCCTCCCAGCCGGTCAAAGCGGCAGGCCGTCAACAATGAGTCTGGTTCCGCTCGAGGTTTCTGCCTTCTAAAAGGAAGTTTTTCCTCGCCATTGCTCACTGTACAGCTCACTGTACAGTGTTTTGTTTCTTGCTCTTTGTTGAATTGCTGGGATCTATTTTTCCTTAATCAACTGTAGTCTTATTTCAACTGTATAGTGTCTTGAGATAACTTTGTTATGATAAGACACTTTAAATAAAATTGAATTGAATTGAATTATTAATACACATTAATACTTCATGAGGCTTCATGAAACAGCAGATGATGAATCATGATACAGTATCTGCATTTTAAATGACCACTAGATGGCACTTGTTTTCTTTGGCTCTGATCTACTAAAGTCTATCAATCTTCAGATTTCAATAAAACCTGGTGTCATTTTCAAGACTCGAGAGTGTCATCTAGTGGTCTTTCAAAATGAAGACACTGTATCATGATACCTCATCAGCTGGTTCATGAGGCCTGCTTTAACTCATCACTAGCACTACACACGCTACACTGCAAAAAAGCTCACCGAAATGTAGATCAACCCTTGGATCAAACGTGGCCCTCTCACTATATTAATGCTGCCCTCATGAGTTTAGAGAAGAAGATGTAGAAAATGTTTTTGACAGCTAAAAGTGTATTTGTATTTATTTATTGAGATCAGGTATTATTTAAAAAATAATAATAATTAAAATGCATGGTTTATAAATATTTTATTTGCATCTTGAATTTTTTTTTAAACTTTTTTGGGGGGTGTCATCATGATCAGTCACTGCATCTTGGAGAGGAAGACTTCGACAACTGAAACATGTGAGTGAGAGTTGGGTTTAAACATTAGGACTTTGCCTTTAGTTAGCACATAGATCTATATGCAGGTCAATCTATCTTGCAAATGCACAACACATCCCTCCTCCTCCACATGCACCTCCAGTCTGCCTGCAGTCATCTTCAAGTCCCACGTCAGGCAAGAGTCTTGTTCTGTGTGAGGTTTCTGCCTCAGAGGCAGTTTTTTCCTTGCCACTGTTGCTCTTGTGATTGACTGCGACCTGTTTTCCTTAGATTGGTGTCCAAGTCTCTCCTGGTTGAAACATATTTGTGGTGTACTCTGAAATTGAACTTTGCGCTTTACTTTAGGATGCACTTTTGATACTGTTGTTTTTACTGATTACTGCTACTACTTGTAATTAAAACAATTCATTTTTAACGGTTACCTTGTTCAATTGTGTTCAATTATTCTGTTAGTGGAACCTTTTTTAAAAACTTTCACCGACAACTTCTGGTTAGCTTGTGACTCGTGAACTGAGGAGGAGTTAAATATTGATTGACATCATCAGTAAACAGAAAACAGAGGTGCAACGGTCATTAAATCAAATGATTCTGACCAGTCCTTTGAAAAGTTACTCCTTTTCGATTTAGGATGAGATTTATTAAAGTTTCATTCTTCTTCCTGTTTGGTTCCGTTTCGGTGAGTTTGTTTAAGATATTTATTGAAATAAATGTAATTAATACAACATACTTTCAAGTGCTGATAAAATAAAAAACAACAACGCTTTCATTACATGTTATATCAATGTCAAGTCTCTCTCTGGATATTTACCATAATTGTTGTTTTGTACTTTTATCTTCAGATTAATACTCACACTACAGACGACTTCCTGGGACCAATCCAGTGTCTGGAACAGAGGTCTGTTTTTGTTATTGAGTATATATATATATATATATATATATATATATATATATATACAGTGCCTTGCGAAAGTATTCGGCCCCCTTGAACCCCCTTGAACCTTTCAACATTTCGCCACATTTCAGGCTTCAAACATAAAGATATAAAATCCGTCTTTAAACTTCTCCACAACAGTATCTCGGACCTGCCTGGTGTGTTCCTTTGTCTTCATGGTTCTCTCTGCGCTTTAAACAGAACCCTGAGACTATCAAAGAGCAGGTGCATTTATACGGAGACTTGATTACACACAGGTGCCTTCTATTTATCATCATCAGTCATTTAGGACAACATTGGATCATTCAAAGATCCTCACTGAACTTCTGGAGTGAGTTTGCTGCACTGATAGTAAAGGGGCCGAATAATATTGCACGCCCCACTTTTCAGTTTTTTATTTGTTAAAAAAGTTTAAATTATCCAATAAATTTCGTTCCACTTCACGATTGTGTCCCACTTGTTGTTGATTCTTGACAAAAAAATAAAATTTTATATCTTTATGTTTGAAGCCTGAAATGTGGTGAAATGTTGAAAGGTTCAAGGGGGCCGAATACTTTCGCAAGGCACTGTATATATATATATAATCTGCTTCTCTACAATGTCAGGTTGACTCGTGAAGCATGTGACCTGGTGTTTTGTCCACCATGGAAGTACTGCGTTCACGGCGTGTGTTCTTGTAAACCCCCCTACCTGTGTTCAAGTGATCAGGTGACCCCAGTTTGTAGTCATGGCAACAGGACACTCTTATCTTATTGCCAGGTAACCATTATTGTGAAATAACAAGATAATATGTATATTAGTATTTTAACAAGTTACACAGATTGACCGTCTTTTTATATGTACATTTTAGGCAATGGTCTTTTCCTGTCGGACAAAAGCTCCTGAAATGTCTCATTTTAGTGACACATGCACAGGTAACTCAACTTAAAAAGGTGTGTGTGAGATAATTAGACTCAAGCAAACCATATTCGACAGGCTGGTAGTTTGTTTTAGAGTACAGAATAATCTGATCTTCCTAGTTCAAAAGATGAATACATTCATTTAATTTAAGGTCAATTAAATAGTTTAAAACACAATATAGCTATATATTATCTATTATTTTTATATATATATATATATTATCAATGAGTCTTTTGAAAAATAGTGATATATAATAAATATCCCAGAAACAAGAAATATTACTAATGAATGAGATTCCATTTTCAAACAAAAAACACCTTAGAAGAAGATAAGAAGTGGCTACAGAAGTAAATTTGAAATTCATTTAGTTGAAATTGTATCAATACATTCAGTATATACACATAGTAAACCCTTGTGTTGTCTCTGGGTCAAGGTCAATGACCTCCACCACTGCATATGTATTTCTGGAAGACAGTTAGATCGTTTACCTTGACCCTGAGATAACAAGGGTCAAGGAGAAACCACTTTCTTGTGTGCAGGCGAAGAAACCAAGTTCAAAACCTGGATCGAGAAACACGTAGAAGTGGTGCAGGTGTTTGTTCCAGGAGGTGCCAACAACAAAGGCGAGGAGCTGCTGGTGTGTGAGGAGCTGTGGGACATGGCTGCTGCCAACGTGGTCTGCAGGGAGGCCGGTCACCCACAGTGAGACCGGAATATTATATTTCCTTTAGTCCTCTGTTTAGTTTCAGTCCACTGTAAATGATAGAGAAACCTTCTATCTAAACGTGTAGGTTAATCCTCTGACTTCATGTTGTTTTCGTCACAGTGGCGCACTCACAGCGGAAACTGTGTCGCACACGTCTCTGACAAGTCAACAAGGCTACACACCACCACGCAGGTGTGTGAGTGTGCGATGTCAGGGATATGAGAACTCACTGGCTGAATGCGCCATCTTTGACAAGACTGACACTAACAACAGGAGAGTCGCCACGGCAACCTGCTGGCCAACTAAAGGTTAGCATAAACATAACATTAGTTTTAACAGGGTTTATACACACCTTTATTTCATTTCATTGAAGAAGTTAATGTGTGAAGTACATGCTAATTATTCGTTCTTGTTTTTGTGCTATGTTTTATGTTCTAATTATTGTTTCTTTTCATGCTCATTATTTTTATGATTTTTGTGCTAATTGTTTTCAGTTTTGCAGGCTAATTCTTGGTTCTTTGGTTTTCTTGGATTCTTTGTTTTTGTGCATACGTTTGTGTCATAGCTGCTAATTATCTTTCAGTTTTTCTTGCTAATTGTTTTTTTTTTATGTGTTAATTAGTTTAATGGTTTTCTTGCTATTCTTTTCTCTTTCATCTGCTTATTATGTTCGGTATTTCGTGCTATCTTTTTTCTTTTTTACATGCTTATTATACTTCTTTTCAGTTTTACATGCTAATTATACTTCTTTTCAGTTTCACGTGCTGTTTTACATATTCATTATTTTTCCATTGCTTTTGTTTACGGTTTTCAAAATCAAAAATATTTATTGTCAGTTACTCGCTAACTAATTCTACTGGTATTTTTGGACAATTTCTTTCCCTATTTTACTACTTTTTTTTACTGTACTATTATCGTGCTAATTCTTTTCAGTTTTAGTGCTCTCTATTTTCTGTGTTTTTTATTTAAACAAAAATTGAATCATCAAGATATTTGGAAATTTCAAGGCACTGTGTTCATTTGTTTCAGGCGACTTGTGCGACTTCAGGTGTGTGAATGGAAAGTGCGTGTCTGTGCCACAGACATGTGATGGTGTTGACGACTGTGGCGACCGCAGCGACGAGATGTGTTGCAAGAGTGAGTTTGGACTCTGACACAAGAATACGGTGCATATTGATCAGTGATTCTGAATTAAAAATGACAATGTTTCGATGGAGAATGCAGAGGCGATGCATTTCGCTGCAGCACAGGTGTGTGTGTGCACAGAGAGTCTGTTGGTGATGGTGTACTGGACTGTTTGGATGGAGCTGATGAAGCAGCTACACATACTGGTAATACACCATCAGATCCGCAGCATTATTATATTTTTTACTTTTATTTTGAATTTCCCTCAGCAACTAAGACATCAAACTCTCTGCCAATGAGTACAGGTTTGTTTATTGTTATATTGAATCACTATATTCCACAATTTAAATGCATCAAAGAAGACACTGATGCTCATGAGTAGTTTGGAAACATTCAAAGTCCAACATGTTTTCTTTCAGAGTATATTTCTCCCAAGAAAGGTATGTAGTATCAGCTTGTGTTCATATTTCAGTTCAATGAGTAATTCTTTGAACAACAGAAGTGAGAGCGAGTAGAGTGAAGATGGAGTCACGGCTTTCATGTGGAGTGTCAACGAGTGCAGAGGATTTGATGTCAAGTCGAGTCAAAAGAGTGGTGGGTGGGATTCCAGCAGGAAAGGTGAGTTTGAGGTCCGAGCAGGTTGCTGACAACATGGCAGACCTGCCCTCACATGGTCCCGGTTTGTGTGCAGACTCAGATCCAGTGGCAGGTTGCCATCACAAAGAGCGGAAGGTTCTACTGTGGAGGAGCATATCTTGGCGACTGCTGGGTGATCACCACTGCACACTGCATTAGGTCTGAGATATTGAATTCACTTGGTTCGTGTTATCATACTTTCCATCTCTGTGCCAGGCCTCCCTCCGATTCCACCACAGCAGAGCCTCATTCTCAACCTAAGTAGATTCTCGACATCACTTGTTTTCAGATGTTTTTGATCCATCCAGTAAAGATTTGAGCTTTTCTCGCACAGACCAAACCTGGCTACGTTGAAGGTTAAACTTTCCCTCTGGAGAAGACACTCAGTTCAGGCCTCCACTGACATCGCCTTGGTTGAAGACGTCCACATCCACCCGGAGTACGTCCAAGACTTTTGAATTTTATGGAAGTATATGAGATCCATCAGAATGTTCAACGGTTGATTCTAACATCCCAAAAAGAAATTAAAAAAAAAATTGGAATTATTGGAATATAATAATTAGAATATTAAACTTCATGTAAGAAAGACAAATGTCTTAACTTTTGAAATATTTAAAATTATAATTCAATAAAAACAAAATCAACCTTTTAGTACATACATTTTGAATTAAATTATTCAAATAAATAATTCAATACTGAAAAAAGCAATTGAATAAAAAAATAAAAAAACAACATTAGAATGTTAAATTCTGTTCAATATTCTGATGAAAGTATTGTACTTCCATACCTCTTGTGCTGTATATTCTTACTTTACTGACATGAAAGGATTCTAGGAACCAAAGAGACAGAAGTAAAGGCCAGTGAAACCAGAAAACTGGTTATGGACCCCATCCATCAATAGTCTGTGCTCACAGACTATTGATGGATGGGGTCCATAACCAGTTTTCCTTCTGTTTTAATAGAAGAACTGTTCGTATAATCTTCTACTGGCCTTTCCCCTTCCAATAAAACTCTCCTTTAAGTTATATATCACTAAAAAAACATTTCTTCCTCTCATTCCTTTTTAAACCACAAAATAGTTTCAACCCAAAAACCCTACAGAATGACATCGCCCTGGTGCAGATGAGGAGGTACCACAGCAGTGGAGCTTGTCTCTCAGATAATCCATCCATCACCCCGATCTGCGTGCCCTGGTCGCCCAAACTTTTCCAGCCTAACCACACCTGCACTATCTCTGGATGGGGACAGACTGCTGGTACCTCTGTCTTTATTCTTGAAGAATGAGCATGTGAGATGATGAGATGACAATGAAAATTTACCTGCTCATCAGGTGGTCCTTGATTGTTCCTCTTCGGTCCTTCAGTGGGCAAACGTGACTCTGATCCATGACTGTCAGAGATTCTACGGCGAGAGCTTCAGGCCGGGCATGACCTGTGCAGGTGAGCTGCCGATAAAGTGAGTGGAGCATGTAGTGATGCATCGTTTGTTTTGGACAGGTGAGTTGGGAGGACAGGTGGACAGTTGTCATGGCGACAGCGGGGGTCCTCTAGTTTGTCAAGATGAGCTGGGGGTGTCGTACTTGTGGGGAATCGTCAGCGGGGGGAGGAAATGTGGACACCAGGATTCACCTGGACTTTACACAGAGGTTAATCCAACATGATGGGAAAATGTTTGCTGCGTTGTATCATCCAAATGTGGTTTTTGCAGATCGCTCACTTCTTCGAGTGGATCAGAGGACATACTGGCTGGGCTGCAGTCACCAAGTTCAACTCCTGATTAAGCAACTTCACGATTTAAGTCACTTATTTCATGTATATGAATGGATAGAAAAGGTTGAATCAAAGAAGTTTAAATTAAGGTCAAATAAAAACAATAACTACAAAACCCCTTTATAAGTGATTTATTTTTGTTTCAACCCCAATGTCATTGCCCTAAATTCATTGTATCTATATAATTTAATATAGTTTCAAGCTCTTAAGGTAAGGTAAGGTAAAACTTTATTGATCCCTCAGGAGGTCTCCTTTGGGAAATTGTTTTTTACCAATAGCCAGCAATTTTTCATAAACAATAAAAAATAATACATAAAAAATAAAATAAGAAGAACATAAAGAGGAAGAACAAGATGACACAATCTAAGTCTAAAGACAAAGACAAAGGACATAGGTCAAGGAAAGGAAAACAACAAAGACAAAGATACAAAGACTAACATGGAACAGAACATCCAGATACTTTCACTCCACTCCTGCCCCCGAACTCAGAATTGTACAATTTAATAGCCCGAGGGATGAATGAGTCCCTGAGTCTATTTGTTTTGCACCTGGGTAGGAGCATTCGTGCACTCATTCTGCTTCTCTGCTCACTGATGACAGTGTTCAGAGGATGACTGTCATCATCCATGATGGACAGTAGTTTGTTCAATGATATCCTCTCAGCAACTGTCACCAGTGAGTCCAGCTTCATTCCAACCACAGAACCAGCCCTCCTGATCAACCTGTCCAACCTGTTGACACTCCTCTTGGACACATTTCCACCCCAACACACCACAGCATAGAACAGGACACTGGCCACCACAGACTGGTAGAACATGCAGAGGAGCTTCTTGCAGATGTTAAATGATCGAAGCCTCCTCAGAAAGTACAGTCTACTCTGAACCTTCTTATACACATGGTCTGTGTTGCAGGACCAGTCCAGTTTACTGTCCATCCACACACCGAGGTACTTATAGTTGTCCACTATCTCCACCTCGTCGCCTCTGATGGACACTGGACGTGGCTTTGTCCTGGACCTCCCGAAATCCAAGACCAGCTCCTTGGTTTTTGAGGTGTTCAGCTGCAAGTGGTTCCTCTCACTCCAGTCCACAAAGTCACGTATCAGACTCCTGTACTCGTCTTCGCTGTTGTCCCTGATGCATCCAACAATGGCAGTGTCGTCAGCATACTTCTGGACGAGACTCAGCTCTGAGTTGTAGCAGAAGTCTGAAGTGTAGATGGTGAAGAGGAGAGGGGCCAGTACTGTCCCCTGAGGTGCTCCTGTACTGCACACCATAGTGTCAGACTTGATGTCCTTCAGCCTGACATACTGTGGTCGATCAGTAAGATAGTCCGTAATCCAGGAGACCAGACCAGGGTCCACATGCATCTTAGTCAGTTTGTCCTGCAGCAGAGTGGGTTGGATAGTGTTGAAGGCACTAGAAAAGTCCAGGAACAGGATTCTCACTGAACCGCTTCCTTTATCCAAGTGGGAGTAGGTCCGATGCAGGAGGTGAAGGATGGCATCTTCCACACCAACTGCTGGCTGGTAGGCAAACTGCAGGGGGTCTTGCGCGTGCTGGACTTGTGGCGTGAGATGTTTGAGGACCAGCCGCTCCAGTGTCTTCATCAGCTGCGAAGTCAGTGCCACCGGTCTGTAATCGTTCAGCACACTCGGTCGGATCTTTTTAGGGACTGGAACGATACAGGAAGTCTTCCACAGAGTTGGTACTTTCCCCAGCCGTAGACTGAGGTTGAAGACATGCTGGAGTGGCTCAGCTAGTAATTAAAACATCATTGAAAGCAATGAGCTCCAACCATGAAAGTATACGAGTGCCATCAGTATATTGAATGATTAGATTTTACATTTCAAATTTGGAAACTTTTTTTTTAATCGACATCTTGTAAGCGTTTTTTAATCATTGCATTATCTTTAAATTATAATGTGTGAAAAAAAATATATTTCGTAAATATTCTTATTTCTAAAAAACAATAATAAGACATTTTTCTTTCAATAAACAAATCATTAAAATAAATGCTTGAAAAAAGTTTTAACATTCTAAATGTTAAACTCAACCATTCAACATTCTAATGTAACTGAAGTACCTCCATTGGACGGTTGGTGGCACTAGCGCTCGCTTGCAAACACAGCCAACAAAGAAAGCGAAACTGCTCTTTACCGATCATGTATGACTTCCGAACCTTCTACAATCCACACGGAGCTCCAAATGATTGTCCAAAGTTCATCAATTATTATGGAATTAATATTAATGTTGATATACCTATGGATAAGTAGTTGCATAAATATATATATATATATATATATGCTTAATAGCAGCCAATAATGTATTTTGTTTTTAATCATTTGAGTTCTTTATCTCATGGAGACCATTTTGTCTAAAAATGAATAATTCAAATAAGTTGTTAAAAGCTTCATAACTACGTGTTGGTCCTCCTACCTAAAACTCCTCACATGGGGATGTGGCTCTTGTGGTTTTTAGTGAGATTGTGACTCTCATTTCCTGTCCTTAGTTTGTCGATGACTGACACCTGAAGGTTTTCTCGCTCACAAGTTCCTGTACCTTCATTACTTCCTACACCTGCTTCTTCTCGCTCTTGATGTTGTGTTGGACGGTTGAAGCTGTAGAACACTCTGGTTGGTAGACCACCTGGTTTCTCTTCAGCTGAAGAACAGGAGGACTTGGATGAGAATGTTTCACTCCAGTAAGTTACTTTACGTTCTTTCATTTGAACTTTTATTAAGAGTTTTATTAAGGAACTGCCATGACATCATTATGGTAAACACATTGTTGCTATTTAGCGAACGGAAATACTTTTGTTCCTACAGAGACAAAAACCTTGTAGTATTCCACTGAAATGAATGTCAGAGGCACAAAGAACGTAATTCACCTTGACCCAGAGACAACACAAGGAATACCATAAACACGTTTTTTTCTGATATTTGGGTCTCCTTTACCCTAACCACCTCGGCCGAGCACAACTTCCTCCTCCTGACAAGGTAAAAAAGAAATACAAGAACCAAAACAGGAAAAAAAAAAAAAAAATGAAAGACAATTTCAAGAAATCGTGACACCAAGACTAATTTAAGAGATACTCAAAACAATAAATGAGTTGCCCTTTAAGAAATTTTAGGATTACTCTACTTTATTAGACAGGTTCCACAACATTTATTTTTTGAAAGATATTTTTGTGTTTTCCATAACAAAAGACAGCATTCATTTAATTCAACTTTATTTAAAGTGTCAATTCGTAACAAAGTTATCTCCAGACACAATAACACTATAAGGGAGAAAAAGAATAGCAGGTCCCATCGAATCAACATATATTAAATCACAGTGTGTGACAATGACAAAACCTTAAGCAGAACCAGACTTTCCTTTTCTTTGCTTTAATAAAAACAAAGTCTGTCTGTCTGTCACGCAGAAGAATGCCTCCCACAGCGTTTTCAGAGTTGGTCAGAGGGATGGCTCACGATTTTGAGGGGAAAGGAGTCGAGGCCTAGGGTCAAGTGGGGAAAATGTATCTGGACCCCAAATGGTGGTGGTAGGTGGATCAGACGGCCAAAAAGTAGGTCGGTAGCGGTCGCTATCTAGACCGAATGTTTGCGATTTTTGCGAATGGGCAGACTTTATACCGCCGAGATTTTTGGAGATGACAGATCGTCGTCTGGACTTTGTCAGGTTACAAGTTATTTGGTTGTTCGAGGCTGCTGCTACCAGGACACAAAGTTGGCACAAAAAAATCAAAGTTTAGAAAAAATGATATTTTGCCGCAAAATAGGCACCCAAACAGGTGTACCGTATCAAATAGAATCGTTAGACAAATGCAAAAAAATTGGTGTTAAAATGTGCTGCAATGTGTCAGCAGCTGTTTCATCAAACCTCACAAACCCATCACTTCCATTGTCTCTAAATGAAGCAACTTTCACAGACAATAGTTCAGGATGTTGTCACTTATTTGGGTTACATAATTTGATTTATGTTGATTTGTGATATTGTTTATTTATAGCATTGATTAAGGCTGGCTAATTTAACATTATTGTTATTGTAGTTGAAAACAGAGTTAAAAGAATGAAATTGATAATTTATTCTAGTTGAAATTATTCAGAAACAGCAAGTTTTGCGTTAGAAAACGTATGTTCTGCCACAGATAAAGACCGGAAGTAGTTTTACCCGCAGCCAAGTTCCATAAAAAACTGACAGTCTGAACCCTTGTTTGCATCAGCTTTTTTTTTTAATATGAAGCAACTTTATTTTCCACCACTGACATCCTGCAAGGTTATTTTTGGAACAGAGTTAATCTACACAGACTGTTTTTCTATCCTTGAACTTACCCTCTCTGCCTTATTCTCAAAATAACCTTTCAAGAAATGTCATAAAAATGATTAAAATTGCTGAATAAAATATACAAAGGTGCTGGACTGTGGCTGAATGAGTTCTAGTAAGTTACAAGTTTGATTATGATATAAATGCTTCTTATGTTATGTTATTATGTTATGCTTATGGTTCCACGCACACGGCTCAGGACCAGAGGAGAGAAATCTTTTCAGGCTGTTCCTCCTAAGCTTTGGAACGATCTTCCTCTCCCTCTGCGCTTGATGGAGTCTACTGACTCCTTCAAGAAACATCTTAAGACGTTTCTATTTCTTCAGGCTTTTCCTTGATTTTCTGGAACTCCTGTGTTGTTCTCAGTATTATCTTGATCTTTAAAGTATATACTTTTTTGAGTATGGTTTTGATTGTTTAAGTGCTTTGTGACCCTGGTCTAGAAAAGCGCTATATAAATAAATATTACTTACTTACTTACTTACTTACTTATTCTGCAGCAAGTGAGTTTGTGGTGGTCTGTATTTTTTTTAACTCTTCAAAGATTTACTTTTTAAGGTAAGGTAAGGTAAGGTAAAACTTTATTGATCCCTCAGGAGGTCTCCTTTGGGAAATTGTTTTACATTCTCAACAAAAAAATTACGTGATAATCAAAGAAACTAATGTAATGTTAATTCATTGTTTAAATTGTTCATTGAAGTTGTTTTCCTATTTTATATTTTCCCACTGCTTTTATGGTCACTAACGTTTCTTTCTGGTATTAAAAAAAACATCTGGATGCATGTTATCATTGAACAATATACTTTTTTCAACATTATAATCTGATTAAATTATTGAGGTAAATTCTCACATAATGGAAGTTTTCTGTTCTGTCTGAGGACATGTGTCTCGTTCACCAGATTACTTTACACACTCCATCTTCTGCTGCTGCTGCTGCGTCGTCCAGACCAGGTACAGTCGCACTTTTGTCAAGTTTCATCTTCACCACTTTTAATGTTATGATGCACTTATTTAGTTTGAGAATAATATATTTGAAATTTGAATCACAATTATTTGACTGATAACAAGGGAGATATTATGGTTTATAATATAGTTTTTCTTTTTTAAAGAATTGAATTATTTTTGAATTATTCAATCATGTCTGTATTCTACATTGGACCATCCATGTCCAGGGAGATCAGCACCAGCCTGCAGCTGGAGAGAGAAAGCACGTCGTGTTTCTCCAGGCGATATCCAGGAAAAGCCCGTCGGGTGAGAATCGCAGCTGAGATGCCTTCACACAGTTCACTCATGAATGTCTCTGTCAGGTGGACCGGTCCATGAAGAAGCTTCCTCTGACTCCTCCGGAGAATAGGGCTTGTAAAAGCTGGCAGAGTGTCGTCGCCATGTACGATTTCGTCGCCAAGGAGGACACTGACCTCACGCTGACCAAGGTGCTGTCCTGTTGAGGAGTCGCAGTGCATTGTGGTTGTTTTACCACAATTTATGGGAGCATTTTCTGTTATGGAAATATATCAGTATTCAGAATATTGAATAGTTGAATTTAACAATTGCAAAATACTGACATTTTGAAGCATTTAATTAAGCATTTAATTTCTTAATTAAACAACTAATTTCAATAATATATATATTAAAAGGTTGAATTTGTTTTTGGTTTTAACAATTGATTTTAAAGATTCAAATATACACATATAATTTGTTTTTCTAATGCCAATAATTCCAAAATAATCTCTCTAAAATCTATCATTTTTAGTACATAGAAATGTTGGTATAATAGTGTCACCATGACTGGCTCAAAGTTTGATACCTCAGTACCTCAGTTTGGTATTTTCTGGTGGCATGTACAGTATATATACAATTAAAACAACTTAATAAAGTAAAAATACTAATAATACGAATTGAAAAATAGTAAACAAAATATTGTTTATAACAAATGGAATAAGCAAATCAAACTCCATGTGCAAAAATTAATTGTTTTTTTAAATAGTTTAAAAAAATCAATTATTAAAAAAAGTATTTAAAAAAAAATGTAACCTTTCAATATACAAATTACTGAATTCAATCATTCAATATAAACTAATTCAATTTTTCAATTTAGAAATTGTTGAATCTAATTATTAAAAAAAAAAAAAAAAACACCGCACTCAAGGCTTTCTTTTTTGTTTTTTACTGGGCATTTCTATTTTTGTATTGTATCTAAAACACACAGATAATAAAAGTGTTAAAATACATTGCAAACAAAGTTTTCTTAACATAAAATACTTATGTATTAAATGTCCTGTGGTTCAAAGCACACTTTCCGCCATCTTTGAATGTAGAGAGAACTTATCTTAGATGGTTTATCAATGTATAGGTTCACACACGATCCTCAAATATGACATTGTTGAGATTTGACCTATAACTTTTTTAACCCTTTACATATTTATATCAAACATATTCATTACTTTTTAGTTAATTTAAAGATACACAAAATTCCTTCAGTCAAAGACATGACAGATGTTCTCTCGGTCTGACCTCAGGGTGAAGAATACATCGTCCTCCATAAGCAGGACCAGCAGTGGTGGAGGGCTCAGGACCAACACGGGTCAGTGTGGACCGCTCCCAGAATATTTTTTGCACCATTAGTGGAAGACATGTTGACTTTGGTTTCTGCCTCAGGAACGCCGGCTTCATCCCCAGTAACTATGTGACGGAGAAGAACAAAATAGAAGCTAACCCGTGAGTCAGAGATCGTACACACATCCCTGTGGGCTTTTATTAAAAATATCTTCTGCTGGACGTAGATGGTACTGCAGGAACATCACCAGGACAGAAGCCGAGCAGCTCCTCAGACAAGCGGTAATCCATCATATGATCGACTGATAAATAGTGGTGGGGTTTCATGACACAGTGTAATCAATTTAAAGGCCACTACATTTTACTCTCTGCTTTACAACCTTTGAAACACCAATTCAATGAATCCTTACATCATATTCTATTCTGAGAGCGCCATCTACTGAACTCTAACAATTACTACACTGTGTCATGAAACCTCATCTGCCCATCACTGCTAGGTTAGGTCTCTCCCCCAGAGAAGGTTATTTTCATCAAGGAACAGGTGGTTTACCAGTGGGGTATTTTAAAATTCCATCTGGGTCAGGAGATTTTTTGAAGGTTGCGTCATCCACTTGTATGGCTTGTAACTTCTGCTGTGCATGCACTCTGGTTTCAACCAGAACAGAAAAACAAAGAAACATGAGTCTATAAAGCACAGCACTAAATAAATCAATTTTAGGCCAATATTGTATTTATTTCACATCTAAACTCCAAAATTCAATTTTGCACATCATTGACATGGGTTTAATTCCCGATTAGCCAGTAAAAATCATGAAACTCAAAAGTTGTTTTGTTGATTTCATATTTAGCCCTGTTCCATATAGAAATTTAAATTTCAGCGCGTGGCAGAGGCATGCACTTTTTGAATCCCTTTGAGTCTTGGTAAAAACAATCATTGGTATGTTCATAGACATGTCTTCAGTCCTTCCCGACATTTTTTAATTTGTTGTAGTACACTATTGATTCATGATGTGTGTGAGTCTCCAGGACAAAGAAGGAGGGTTTGTGGTGCGAGAATCCAGTCAGGAAGGAATCTACACCGTCTCCGTTTACACCAAGATGTTGAGGTGATTCAATGACGCGTTAGAATCTCTCAACAACTTATCTAAATCTCTTCTTCTATGCTTTCTGTGGGTTTGTAGCACAGATAGCCATGTTCGTCACTATCTGATCCGAAAAACCGAGAGCGGTCAGTTTTACCTGGCAGAGAACTACACCTTCAGCAGCATTCCTGAAGTCATACACTACCATGAACACAACGCCGCAGGTGTGTCAAATCTCGTTGCTAATGATGAAAGTATTTCAGTGTCTTTGAAGTATTGAATAAATATTCATTTTTAGGCTTTTAGTTATTTCTTTAGAATATTCTAGTTCAATGATTTCTATATTAAAAGGTTGAATTTGTATTTATTTCATATTTTAATTCAAACATTTCTATATTGAAATGTTACATTTTATTTATTTCTATGTATATAGAAAATTAGAAAAATAGAAAATTCAAATATTGATAAATAGAAAATTCAAATATTGATATCACAGATTTTCTACGCATATATTTTGATATTCTAATTCCAATAATTCAAAAATAAATGTTTTAAATGTACTATTTTTTCATTTGTAGCATGTTGAATTCATTATGAAAATGATGGTATTGAAGTTCCACCTTAATTGGCTGAAAGTTCAAGTTCAAGTAGATAGGTACACTTGTGGTATTGTCTGGTGGCACAATTATACAAATATTTTCTATAGAATTTTAAAAGGCCATTGATGTTCTATTGAATGTTCTATTTAAAACATTTATTTTTACATTGGTAAAATTAAAATATCAAACTCTATGTTTAAAAAAAACAACAATTTTAGTTTATACAAAAACAAAATTCTTCAATACATAAACTGTTGAAATAAAATATATAAAAAAAAAAAAAAACAACAACATTTCAATAAAAGAAAAGTATATAAAAAGATATAATTGATGCCTTATGAAACAGTTGATGAGGTATCATGATACAGTGTCTTCATTTTGAAAGACCACTAGATGTCACTCTGTGTTTAAAAATGATGCCATGTTTCATTGAATGAGTAGACCATTCAAATGTTATAAAGTAGAGTGCCACCTTTCAAAATGGAGACACTGTATCATGATACCTCACTAGCTGTGTCATGAGGCCTCATCAACCCATCGACCCATCACTACTTGTTACTGATGACCACAGTGTTGCTGTCATGATGCAACAGTTGTCTCATGTTGACGTGCAGGACTGGTCACCAGACTACGGTGTGCAGTTGGATCAACGTTGGAGTGTGTTCCTGCCACAGCCGGCTTTAGCTCAGGTAGATAAAAAAAATGTCCTGGTGAAAGAAGAGCTGAGCCAAAGGGCAGACAAGAACAAACTGTGTCTTGTGTCTTCAGATAAATGGGAGATCGACCCGGGGGAGCTAACCATCCTGGAGGAGGTCGGCAGCGGCGAGTTTGGTCTGGTGAATCTGGGCAGTTGGAGGTGCGACACCAAGGTTGCCATCAAGGCCATCAGAGAGGGGGCCATGAACGAGGAGGACTTCATCGAGGAGGCCAGGGTCATGATGTATGCGGCAGGACAGGGCCAGCACCACCACAACAGTCTCACTGTTTCTCTTCTCAGGAGACTCTGCCACCCGAAACTGGTGCAGCTCTATGGCGTCTGCCTGAAACAGCGCCCCCTGCTGATCGTGACCGAGTTCGTGGAGAAAGGTTGCTTGCTGAGCTTCCTTAGGCAGAGTGGGAGGAGTCTGAGTGAGAACTGGCTTCTATCCATGTGCCAGGACATCTGCGAGGGTATGGAATATTTGGAGGCCAACAGCTTCATCCACAGAGACCTGGTGAGTGACCACATGACAGGTGCTCACTAGAAGTGCCATCAAAATATTGGATTTTACGTTTTAGATGTTGAAACCTTTTTTTATTGGAAAAAATGTAATTCAATCATTTCTATATTGAAACATGGAATAATTTCATTTTAAAAATTGTAATATTTTCAAAACCAATTTTGCTCTGTTTAAACAATGAGTTTGATATTTTAATTCAAATATTTCAAAAACTTTGATTGAAAAATGTTTTGATTATTGGAATAGGCTACAGTCCCCGCAAACCCTCATAAAGGAATAAGCGGTAAAAAAAATGATAAAATGAATGAAACAAAATTAATTATTACGAAAAAAAAACAATGCTTAAAAAACATTTCAATTAAAAAACATCCATTTTCAACATTTGAAACATTAAATTCAACAGTTAAATATTCTGGTAAAACTGATATTCACTAATATAAAACCATGTTTGTCAATAGAAGTCACATCATAACACTGTAGACAATTACCTCATGTTTTTATCCACCAGGCAGCCCGGAACTGTCTGATCAGTGAGCACAATGTGGTGAAGGTTGGCGACTTTGGTATGGCCAGGTGAGTCTGTAACGCCTAGATTCATGTTTAGTAGTGATGGGAGAAAAAGCCTCATGAAACAGCTGATGAGATATCATGACACGGTGTCTTTATAAAACACTCTCTGATTTATAATCTTTGCCTCTGATCTACTAATTCAAAAAAACTTGGCATCATTTTCAAACTCACAGTGCCATCTAGTGGCCTTAGAAAACAATGACACTGTACCATGATACCTCATCAGCTGTTTCACTAAAACTCTACAGTTTTTAACATGACATTGTTCGGCACTACTAGGTACATTCTGAATAACCAGTACACAAGTTCCATTGGAGCCAAGTTCCCGGTCAAGTGGTCTCCTCCAGAAGTTCTTCATTTCTGTAAATACAGCAGCAAGTCAGACGTCTGGTCTTTCGGTAAGTTTTGTCTTGTGGTAGCTACTAAAGTGTAAACGTTTGACAGACACAAGCCGGATGTAGAACTGGGCTCTGTGTGTGCAGGCGTGCTGATGTGGGAGATCTACTCTGGGGGTCTGGTTCCCTTTGATAACCAGTCTAACCCTGACGTGGTCAAGGATGTCACCAGAGGGATTCGTCTGTACCGACCCCAGCAAGCAAACATGCAGGTTTACACTATTATGTACGACTGCTGGCACGAGGTAAGCAATAGCTTCTTCTGTAGTGAAAACAAAACTTCACGTCGCTAACCACATCTCCTTCTACTTCCTGTTTTATCTTGTCGTTCAAGAGGCCACAGTGTCGACCCACATTCTCCAAGATGCTGGATGTCATCAGAAAACTGTCTGAGAAACCAAATACGTGAAGTATCACTGTAGTAAAGAATTTAAAACGTATAATACCTGTTTTTTAAAAATAATGTATTTAATTTAATTGTAGCATAATTTTCTTTAATAAGATAAAATATGAATAATTAGACAAAATTCTCGGGTTGTAAGAATAAATCCGACATTAAACATGTTACCATGATACGGCATCGATATTCAGCAGCACTTTATTGATTTTGAAATAAACACTTATTTTTGCTTTTAAATTATATTTTATTTTATCATAGTACTTTTATGGTTTGCATTTAAATAAAGTCAGTGTGTTTATTTTTTCTGATTCAAACTTCCAACCGCTTGATGGCAGCTGTCCATCCGTCCTCCAAATCTAAAGGAACAATGAAATCCCACAAGTTGATGTTTCAAAACAATATAAACAGTTACAACATCATCAAGAGTCATGTGGTCTGTAAATCCTGCAACACCAGAGTCAAGTACTCGACAATACTACAAATATATCCTTGTTACTACAGTATGACAATATATTGTATCGTTGACCCTGTATCGTGATACGTATATGTCCAGATTTTTGCCAATACACCCATACATTGTTGTCTGTGGATTACATAAAAGTTTTTTCACAAATGACAGGATTGTTTGAGATCACATTAAATGTCATTTGGTAGATGACATTTGAAAGTGAGATTTATAAATGATTTTTAAACTGATAGGTTTTAATCGTCACAATTGTAATATACATGTATAAACAATATTGCAATCTTTGATCAAATTTATATTACATATACACACACTTTCCACTACACAGATAAATATACATTGTTTAATAATCACAAACCTGGCATCAAATCAGAATCTTCATATTTGTGAGTGATTTCATTTTTTTTATTTTTCCCTCAATCAAGAGGATTCTTGTCCCGATCAGAAATCAGGTCAAAAATAAAAAATAAAATAAAATGTATAACTGTGTCTATATTTTGATATTCTAAACTGAATGACTTGGATTATATTTGTATCATTAATTAAAATGATCTAAATTGCTGTTGTTTGTTGAATAAAAATAGCAAAACATTCAAATTGATGCAGCATGTTTACACACTTTTGCTTTCCTGTCGGGCGCTACAGCGACCCACAAACAGAAACAGAAAACGTGAATGAATGAGAGTCGGACAAAAAAATGTTCTGTACTTCGGTCAATAAAAATATATAATGTTGCATTGTGGTGTGGATTTCATTCATTGCAAGAAACTAGGGGGCGCTAAATATGGAAGCATATCAGATCCATCGGCATATTCATTTTAACATTTTTAACGTTATTTCATTGGGTTTTAAAGCATTGAGTTGTAATTTGTTTTAAATAATTTGATTCAATCATTTCTACATTGAAAGGTTTAATTTTTTCTAATTGAATAATTGAATTAAATCATTAGTTTATTCAAAGGTTGGAACTAAGTTGCTTATTAAGAAAACATGTATAAATTCCTTTTTTTAATAATTGAAAATATTAAAAACTAATTACATTGAGTTTAATATTCTATTAATTAAAATTAAAACATAAAATATTTTATATTCTACATAAAATACTAATTAAAAAAAATGTACCCTTTTAATATACACAATTATTTAATAAGGTTTTTTAAAAAAAGATTTGAAAAGAAAATTTCAATAAAACATTTTATTCCACAGGCAACATTTTAAATGTTTTATTCAATTATATTTGTGATGCCACTGATATACTTCCATAGATGAAGTTCATACCACCTCTCTATGTTATCTCCAGACAGGTTTTGGACTGAAGTCCCGAGAGTGACCCGACTTGTCTGATAAACTGCCGCTCTCATTACGCTTCACGCCTCTAACAGGAGCAGCTAAGCTGAGGAGTGAAGACAGCGGAGACGCTCTGGTGCTCTCCGTCCTCTTGAGGGAGGCAGAGGTGAGAGGTTCTCGCACCGAAGGCCTGACGTATGAAGGAACTTTCTTAGAGGATGTTTGGGTCGGAGTTGGGGTGGTGCCAGAAGAGGATGAAGAAGAGGAGGATTTTGGGGAAACAATTTGTTGGGAGTTTGTCGTCAAGGAGGTGGTTCGGAAGGACGAGGAGGCAGTATTCCGAGCGAAGCTAGGACATGAGGACAGAGTCGTCTGTTTGTGAACGGGTGTGACGGGAGCGCTGACGCTTCCACCTTCGCCAGCAGCCCCTCGAGCCCGAGCCAGCGCCCGGAGGGTGGATCGGCACATCTTCTCCTCAGGTTTGGGTCTTTCTACAACTTTCCGGACGGACTGCTTCCTTTGAAAGCTCTGATTTCTGGTTACAGCTTCCTTCTTCTCCGGGTCTTTTGGATCCACCGGGTTATTGAGGCTGGAGCGGCGGGAGGACGGAGCGGAGGAGGGTCGCTCCACTTGTCTGAGATTGGCGGACGTCAGGAGCGTACGCGGGTTCAACAGTTTTTTTCTCTCCTGTGGGGCTGCGGGTTTGCTGGTTCTGTTGATCGATACGACCCGTCTCATGCCCTGGTTCTCAGAGGTGGTGAGAGTCCGGACATGTTTGTGCTTCTGGTCCAGGCTGCCAACAGATTTAGAGACATCAAGAGGGTTCTGGAGTGAGTCTTCTGGCAAGGAACCTGCTTTGTCCGTCACCGTAACAGATGGTGATGCCTCTGAATCCTCTGATTTCTCCTGACACACGGTATCTGAAGACGACTCACCTGCTGGCACTGCCCACCGGCTAGATGAAAGCAGAAGTGGGGAGTCCTCGCAGTGGGGCGCAGGCACTGGTTGACTGCTGATTGGCAAAGAAGGCACTTGTTCATTGGTCGGATGAGTCATAGCCGGAGTGTGATTGGCTGTGGTGAAGACGTCTTGATTGTCACCCTCCGTCTGTTTGACTTGTGTGTCTTCACACACTCCTGTAACACACCAGACGGCAACATTGTCCTCCTTCTTCTCCTCTTCCTTCACCTCCTCTTTCTCTTCACACTGAGCATCTTTTTTCTGGATTTCCTCCTCTCTGACCTGAACGTCCTCCGGTGGGCTGTTGCGTTGATGACTAGGTTTGTTTGTCCTGAAAAGGAGATCAAAGGCTTGTAATTTTGGAACTAGTTTATGTCGCTCCAACACCACCGAGATGTTGTTGTTGCTGGCGGCGCTGTGACCCCGATACCAGACCATGTTGGGCTCAGGTTGTGTCGTCAAACATTCGTCAGAGTTCCTGCTCGGTTCCTGCTCGAGTCCCTCGCTGCAGTTGTTGTTGAGGTCTGGTTGCGGGTCCATGTAAGAGGTAGGCTTGTCTTCACTTGTCGTGTTCAGAGGTGTAGTAACTGTTACTTCAGGAATGATGCCGGCCAGTGAGGCTTCAGGGACTTCCAGCTTCGGGCTTTTTGGGAAGATGTCTGTTCTTTGCTTTGGACTTTGATGTCTTTGTGAAGACGCAGTCCGTTCCTCTCGACGACCACGCCGTGAACTGACTTGCTGCTCTTGTTCCGCCATGTCTAGAAGCATGGAGAGGTCATGGTCGGCCTTCAGCGCCTGCAAGATAGATGGCGAGTTGCGGGGTCTCCGTGTGCCTGCTGTGCTCGCTGTGCTCCCTGTGCGCCCAAACGGACTGTGGAATCTGGGCAAGGGTGACCTGGTCTTGCTGGACAACAGCTCCATCAGCAGGCCGGCCTTGTTGGCCGTCATGTCCGTGTCACTGCTGCAGCGCGTCTTGGACATTCCTCCAACCTACAACATGAGAACTCCTTTAGACTTTAAATGTCACGTCAAAGATGTGGCCGTCGTACCTGCTCAACACCAGACCACGAATGTCTCTTCTGCTCCTCCAGATCCTGCAGGCGACGGCGTGCTAAATCTTTAGCCTCCCTGTGTTTGTTGTCCTGAAAATAGCAGCAACTATTATAAAATACTTTCTTCTAGGGCTGTCATGCTCAAAAGGCCACAATCTTTCCAAAGTTTTAGGTTCTTGTGAAAAATGCATACTCGATTTTTGCAGGAGGAGTAATACTACGATGCATTATGTAGTAATACTACGATGCATCATGTAGTAATACTACGATGCATCATGGAGTAATATTAAGATTCATCATAGAGTAATACTATGAAGTCTTGCAGAATGATCCTACGATGCCTCAAGGAGTACAGAGCCTTTTCAGGGTAATACTAAGCAATAAAGTCTTTGTAGCACACCAATACATTTTGAATTTTGAGCGCTGTGTATTTATGATTTTAACTGCAGGCAACCATCCACCGAGCCAAATACAATGCCTGTGTGGGCCAGATTTGACCCCTAGGCCTTGTGTGGCACGTGTTACACATTATAATTAGCAGGCTTATAATCCAGAAGGATCATGATTTATCTTCTCGTACCTTCACGGCATCACTGAACCGGCAGCAGAAACTGTGGAAGATGCTAAAGCAGTCGTCCAGTTTGCTTGTGTCTCTGTCCTCACAGAAGAAGTCTATCATAGCGTTGCCCTCGTTGTTCAGCCGCCGACGTGCATCTCGCAGCGAGCCAAGAGACATCGAAGCGCTCTGAAGCAGAGAGAATTCTTGTACTTTGATGATGATATTGTATTGACGTCTGTTACCTGTAAGAAATCCTCCAGCTGCTGCAGCAACTCCGTGTTGCTCTCAACGTTCTCCTCCACTGAGCTGGTGCGTGACATCCAACTCTGCAGCTCGTTGTCCAGCGTCTCCACTGAGATTCTAGTCGGTAAATAAAAGATGTGAAGCTCAAGCTGCAGTTATTTATTCACATCAAGAGAGGCTATTGCATACCAACATTACAAGTGTGTTCTACTGACACTGACCTGGAGGCAGCTTCAATGTGATTTAACTTTAGAGGAAACTCCAGAAGTGTTTTATCTTTCTTCATTGCCTCCTGAAGAAAACCGTCACCATTTTCATTATTTTTGTTGTTTGGATTATTATCATTATTATTATTGGCATTATTATTAGTAATAGTGGTAGTATAAGTAGAATATTAAGGAGAAGGAATAGAAGTAGTAGTATAAAGAATAGAAGCATAAGTAGTACTAGAAGAAGAAGTGGAGTAGTAGTAGAAGTAGAAGTGGAGTAGTAGTAGAGGTAGAAGTGGAGTAGTAGAATTGATGTAGTAGTAGTACACATAGAAGTATAAGTGTAGTAGTGGTAGTAAAAATAGAAGTCAAAGTAGAAGTCAAACTAGTAGTGAAAAAAGAAGTAGTGGTGAAGTAGTACTTATAGAAATACAAGTAAAAGTATTGTGATGTGTGTACACGTGTGTAACTGACCAGAGCAACGAAGTGGAGCAGGTTCATGCCGGGCTTGTTGGCTTTGGTGTCGGCCAGAGACAGAAGAGATGAAAGTTTGAAGCCCACAGCATTTCCTGCATATCCACCCTGCAACACAACAACACAGTATTAAGGAACATATGGTGAAACCATTGCAGCAGGATTGTTTGGGAGAAAACGCACCAACAGGGACACAAAAAAAATAAAATAAAATCTCATTAAACATTTAAGATGTACATGTTGTGTAACTAAAACAAACATTCAAAGGGAAAAGTTAGAGATTGCTCCAAGCTGGAAGAGCCTGCAAACTTCTTGCTGTGAGGCAGTAGCTCTTAACACTGTTCCATTATGCACACCTACTGTATAGTATTGATAAGATTGTAGTGGTTGTGGTTTATACCATGAAAAGATTGATTTGAATGAATAATCATGATTAAATAGCATTGTTTTTTTTTTGTTTTTTTTATCTATTTGATCGATGGTCAGCAATAGCATTTTGCCATGACTGGAATATCACTAATGATATGAATACTTTTTTTTTGTACTTAAACACTCATTTTGTCCTCCAAAGGAACAATGAAATCCAGTAATATTCCTGCGGTGACTGAGGTTAAGAGGATACAGTTGACTCTGGCAGCTTTTAAAGCTGATGTTTGGACATATTTAGGTTTCAAATCAAATGAAAGCAGTTTGGACTTTGTCAAAAGTCATGTGGTCTGTAAATTCTGCAACACCAGAGTCAAGTACTCGGACAATACTACAAATATATCCTTGTTCCTACAGTATCACAATATATTGTATCATTGTCCCTGCGTTGTTATATGTATCAATCATACATACATGTATTAATCATAACATTCGAGGGAAAAAAAATGACAGGTTTTGTTTTTCACTAAAATAAAAGTGGAGTAAGTTTCCTTTTTTTAGCTTTACTCACAGCGTTGAGGAGGTTTCCGGCCTGCAGCACCAGATGGAGAACAGCATGAAGCTCTTCGCAGCTCATCACCTCTGGAAGAGAGAACATGGACGAACACATCAACCTCTGTCATGTTCTCGTCATGACCCCTAAACAATTTCCCAATGAGACCTCCAGAGGGATCAATAAAGTGTATCTCTTGATCCTTAAAAGCAGATGACTAGTTGAAAGAAAGAGGTGAGAAACAAAAACTCACACATTATTACCTTCAGTAGCAGAACGAAGGATCCTGATGTCTCGTTTCATGGCTTCACATGCCGCAGGAAATTCTTCTTTCAGCAACATTGCCTTGATTCGCACAGAGTAGCTTGAGGATGACAATCATGTAAAAATTAACAAACCGTTTCCATATTGCTTTGAAGGATCATTTGTGATGACTAAGTTTAGTCTTTATTATAAAAAATGTGTTTAGCTCAGCCCTCAGGAGAAAGAAAGTTCAGTTGAGCATTAGCCAACACTGAGTAAGTGGTCAAAGGTTAGTCTCACCTGGGAAGTTGAATCAGCAGATATACAAAAGTGTCGGCCAAAGAGAGCTTGGAGACGTCCCCCCTGTATGCCTGTAACTTGGTGACCTGTGATGGTTTGAGTGTAAACTGTCAGGCCACGTTCAAGAGGTCATTAACGCGTGTGTGATGTCACCTCATCTGTTTCTGGAAGCAGCTTCAGTAGCTCTTTAAGAGGCTCCGCACCGTAAACCTCACTTTTGCCACTCCGAATATCGTCTACTATCGTTTGACAGGATCTGGAAGTAAATGTATGTTTTTAGTTTCATAGCAAATGTAAGCCAATGTTATCAACCATGCAAACGCTAAAAAGTAATGCTACTTTCCTTTGGTGTTTTGTTTTTGGGTAGGAAGAAATAAACATCAACAAAAACATCAGAATAAACAGCAGGAAACGAAGCAATACTATCGTACAAGAAAATTATTTAGAATTTATCTAGTCTAAAAATAAATGTATATTTTAGTGTCATAGCATATGTAAACTTAATTATGAGGGGCCGTTTGAGACAAAATTCAGTTTTTCTCTCACACGTACTATCAAGACCTCTCACACGTACTATCAAGACCTCTCACACTTACTATCAAGACCTCTCACACGTACTATCAAGACCTCTCACACTTACTATCAAGACCTCCCACACGTACTATCAAGACCTCTCGCACTTACTATTAAACCCTCTCACACCTTCTATCAAACTCAAACTTTATTAGAACTTAATAGTACATGTGTGAGTACTTGATTGTACGTGTATGAGTATTTGATAGTGAGTGTAAGAGATCTTGTACATAAGTGCATGAGGACTTGATAGTACGTGTGAGAGATCTTAGTAGTGCGTGAGAGAACTTGATTACACCGGATGCCGCCCCTTTTTTAAGCAACTTCAAAATAAAGTTGTTCAATCAATACTTAATCTCCAGCAGTTTAATACAAATGTTTGGATTGTTATCATGTTATTTTTGACATGATCACTTTATTTAATGATATCGCAGCATTAATAACACAATTATTAGACGTTTCTGCTGATGTACATCATTTCCTCCTGAAGTCCGTCTAAGCGCCTGACTTTTTATAAACCAGTGGAGCCTGAAGAGTGAATTCAACGCTCAGAAGACGAGCATGTAAGTTGTTTTATAATTATCAGCTCTCGTTGTGCACATCGACGTTATATTGTCTCTTTTTAATATACTATTGCAGCAATATTATTGCTTTCGCTAGGAATCTTTTGCATGGTCCGGTAGGACCGTTACTTGTGTGAAAAACAGTTTAACACGCTTTAAAAGTTTGTTCCTCCAGTTAATGTTACACGGTTGGATCTGAATTCGTTCGTGAAGAAGTAAGTGTCATACAGTACCAGTGTGTGCTTGTAGAATGTTATCGAGGTTTTAATATTTAGACGAGTGTTTGTTTACGTTTGTTTAATATTTAGACGAGATTTTGTTTACGTTCGCTCCGGTGCATTAAGTCGAAGATATTTCCAAATGTATCTTTATTTTAACATCCATGTCTGTCTCTGACTTGTTTCTGATCATTTATCAACAATCTAAAATAGTATAAATAATAAAATATAAAGTCCTAGTTTGCAAATACAGTATTAAAACGTGACTTCAACACGGAAAACGAACTTCTCATCCTTTTTTCTTTTTTTCAGATTGATGTCATTCGAAAAGAAAGAAACCAAATCATTCATTAACTAAAGGAGGATATGAAAATGTAGAAAGTTTAGATCAGTCCTATTTCTCCTCAGGTGTGACACATGGTAATGTTGTTGTAAATATTAATACTTCAGGTACTCATCACAGTAGATGATATTAGGATCTGTATGAGAACACTGTGAAAAAAGGATCCTTTAAAAGTTGTATTATTTCTCCACAGATGACCAGGACATGCGACAGGAAGATCTGCAACATGTTCCTGATCCTGGGACCACAATGTAACTCATCTGGTGCTGGATCATCTCAAGAGTCTCTCAGGAAACAAGGAACAATTTCAAACACACACAGAGGCAGATGAAGCAGCAGAACTAATAAAGTAGCAGAGTTTATAAACTAAATTGACCATTTAAATGTTTAAACATCAGGTGATTATTGTGGTTCTCTCTGTTGAATTATCTTCAAAGTGTGGTCACTTCCAGAAGCTCATTTGACTTTATCTAAATACACTGAACAATAAATAACTTTCACTTCATGCACTTTTCACTTTTACAACTTGAGTTTTGTTCACAGACCTTTATACAAAAGAATGTTTTTTGAGTTGTGTTAAACATATATTTTGTAAGTACTGCAGTACTTTTGACAAGACAACTAGCGAACATCACTCATAGTACAGACATAGAAAAACATGACAAAATTGTTGCTGTAAATATTTTCTTCTACAAAATGAAACATGAAATGTTTTGGAATTGATTTGTCCCAATAGTTTGACCCCTGACCCTTCAGAAGTGCTTCACCAGTGTGACATGATCCCGGTAAGTAGGAAAAGCCAGAGAATCAACCAGGAATTTGATGAACGTTGCGTCAATCTGGGGGAAAGAAGTAAATCTTTGTGTAGTATTTTCGTACTTACTATAAGGGTCAAATAGGTTCAACACTCAAAAGTTCTTAATTGCTTTTATTCTTTAGATTTCAAATAGGCAGTTATGTGTGTATAAAAAGTGAAGCACAATGTGGAATTATCAATAAGATATAATGTTAATGTGCACAACGGGGACTGATTTAATAAATGTAACATGCTCACCTTCCAAGCATTGAATTCATTCTTCAGAAACTTTTGTTAAAAGTGCATCTGTGATTTATCAGGTGTTCGTGCTATTTCTACTGAATCTAGATGCACTTCAGGCAGATGTACTTCATCAGAAGCGTAAACTACCTTAAAAAAAATACCGTTTTAACGTTGATATCATTAAATAATGTGATAATATAAGAAATAACTCTCACACTCACTATCAAGACCTCTCACACTCACTATCAAGACCTCTCGCACTTACTATCAAGACCACTCACTATCAAGACCTCCCGCACTTACTATCAAGACCTCTCGCACTTACTACCAAGACCTCTCACACTCACTATCAAGACCTCCCGCACTTACTATCAAGACCTCTCACACGTACTATCAAGACCTCTCACACTCACTATCAAGACCTCTCACACTCACTATCAAGACCTCTCACACTCACTATCAAGACCTCTCGCACTTACTATCAAGACCACTCACTATCAAGACCTCCCGCACTTACTATCAAGACCTCTCGCACTTACTACCAAGACCTCTCACACTCACTATCAAGACCTCCCGCACTTACTATCAAGACCTCTCACACGTACTATCAAGACCTCTCACACTCACTATCAAGACCTCTCACACTCACTATCAAGACCTCTCAAACTCACTATCAAGACCTCTCACACTCACTATCAAGACCTCTCGCACTCACTATCAAGACCTCTCGCACTCACTATCAAGACCTCTCGCACTCACTATCAAGACCTCTCGCACTTATTATCAAGACCACTCACTATCAAGACCTCCCGCACTTACTATCAAGACCTCTCACACTTACTACCAAGACCTCTCGCACTTACTATCAAGACCTCTCGCACTTACTATCAAGACCTCTCACACTCACTATCAAGACCTCTCGCACTTACTATCAAGACCCCTCGCACTTACTATCAAGACCTCTCGCACTTACTATCAAGACCTCTCCCACTTACTACCAAGACCTCTCGCACTTACTATCAAGACCTCTCACACGTACTATCAAGACCTCTCCCACTTACTATTAAACCCTCTCACACCTTCTATCAAACTTGCTCACATATACTTTCAAACTCTTTATTAGCACTTAATAGTACATGTATAAGTACTTGATTGTACGTGTATGAGTATTTTATAGTGAGTGTAAGAGATCTTGTACATAAGTGCATGAGGACTTGATAGTGTGAGAGGTCTTGGTAGTAAGTGTGAGAGCTCTTGATAGTAAGTGTGAGATGTCTTGATAGTAAGTGTGAGAGGTCTTGGCAGTAAGAGTGAGAGGTCTTGATAGTAATGTGAGAAGTCTTGGTAGTAAGTGTGAGAGGTCTTGGTAGTAAGTGTGAGAGGTCTTGATAGTAAGTGTGAGAGGTCTTGATAGTAAGTGTAAGAGGTCTTGATAGTACGTGTTACAGAACTTGGTAGTACGTGTGAGAGGTCTTGATAGTACGTGTGAGAGAACTTGTAGTACGTGTGAGAGAACTTGGTAGTGAGTGTGAGAGAACTTGATTACACAGGAAGCCATCTTGATTACACAGGAAGCTGCCCCCTTTTTAAAAATAAATTCAAAATAAAGTTGTTTAATCATTACTGAATTTCAGAGCTGCCAGCAGTGTAATACAAATGTTTGGTTTGGCATCACGTTATTTCTTATATTATCACATTATTTAATGATATCAACGTTAAAACGGTATTTTTTTAAGGTAGTTTACGCTTCTGATGAAGTACATCTGCCTGAAGTGCGTCTAGATTCAGTAGAAATAGCACAAACACCTGATAAATCACAGATGCACTTTTAACAAAAGTTTCTGAAGAATGAATTCAATGCTTGGAAGGTGAGCATGTTACATTTACATTACGAAAATACTACACAAAGATTTACTTCTTTCCCCCAGATTGACGCAACGTTCATCGCATTCCTGGTTGATTCTCTGGCTTTTCCTACTTACCGGGATCATGTCACACTGGTGAAGCACTTCTGAAGGGTCAGGGGTCAAACTATTGGGACAAATCAATTCCAAAACATTTCATGTTTCATTGTGTAGAAGAAAATATTTACAGCAACAATTTTGTCATGTTTTTCTATGTCTGTACTATGAGTGATGTTCGCTAGTTGTCTTGTCAAAAGTACTGCAGTACTTACAAAATATATGTTTAACACAACTCAAAAAACATTCTTTTGTATAAAGGTCTGTGAACAAAACTCAAGTTGTAAAAGTGAAAAGTGCATGAAGTGAAAGTTATTTATTGTTCAGTGTATTTAGATAAAGTCAAATGAGCTTCTGGAAGTGACCACACTTTGAAGATAATTCAACAGAGAGAACCACAATAATCACCTGATGTTTAAACATTTAAATGGTTAATTTAGTTTATAAACTCTGCTACTTTATTAGTTCTGCTGCTTCATCTGCCTCTGTGTGTGTTTGAAATTGTTCCTTGTTTCCTGAGAGACTCTTGAGATGATCCAGCACCAGATGAGTTACATTGTGGTCCCAGGATCAGGAACATGTTGCAGATCTTCCTGTCGCATGTCCTGGTCATCTGTGGAGAAATAATACAACTTTTAAAGGATCCTTTTTTCACAGTGTTCTCATACAGATCCTAATATCATCTACTGTGATGAGTACCTGAAGTATTAATATTTACAACAACATTACCATGTGTCACACCTGAGGAGAAATAGGACTGATCTAAACTTTCTACATTTTCATATCCTCCTTTAGTTAATGAATGATTTGGTTTCTTTCTTTTCGAATGACATCAATCTGAAAAAAAGAAAAAAGGATGAGAAGTTCGTTTTCCGTGTTGAAGTCACGTTTTAATACTGTATTTGCAAACTAGGACTTTATATTTTATTATTTATACTATTTTAGATTGTTGATAAATGATCAGAAACAAGTCAGAGACAGACATGGATGTTAAAATAAAGATACATTTGGAAATATCTTCGACTTAATGCACCGGAGCGAACGTAAACAAAATCTCGTCTAAATATTAAACAAACGTAAACAAACACTCGTCTAAATATTAAAACCTCGATAACATTCTACAAGCACACACTGGTACTGTATGACACTTACTTCTTCACGAACGAATTCAGATCCAACCGTGTAACATTAACTGGAGGAACAAACTTTTAAAGCGTGTTAAACTGTTTTTCACACAAGTAACGGTCCTACCGGACCATGCAAAAGATTCCTAGCGAAAGCAATAATATTGCTGCAATAGTATATTAAAAAGAGACAATATAACGTTGATGTGCACAACGAGAGCTGATAATTATAAAACAACTTACATGCTCGTCTTCTGAGCGTTGAATTCACTCTTCAGGCTCCACTGGTTTATAAAAAGTCAGGCGCTTAGACGGACTTCAGGAGGAAATGATGTACATCAGCAGAAACGTCTAATAATTGTGTTATTAATGCTGCGATATCATTAAATAAAGTGATCATGTCAAAAATAACATGATAACAATCCAAACATTTGTATTAAACTGCTGGAGATTAAGTATTGATTGAACAACTTTATTTTGAAGTTGCTTAAAAAAGGGGCGGCATCCGGTGTAATCAAGTTCTCTCACGCACTACTAAGATCTCTCACACGTACTATCAAGTCCTCATGCACTTATGTACAAGATCTCTTACACTCACTATCAAATACTCATACACGTAAAATCAAGTACTGACATATGTACTATTAAGTTCTAATAAAGAGTTTGATAGAAGGTGTGAGAGGGTTTAATAGTAAGTGCGAGAGGTCTTGATAGTAAGTGTGAGAGGTCTTGATAGTACGTGTGAGAGGTCTTGGTAGTAAGTGCGAGAGGTCTTGATAGTAAGTGTGAGAGGTCTTGATAGTACGTGTGAGAGAAAAACTGAATTTTGTCTCAAACGGCCCCTCATACTTAATCATTAATGCTAATGCAAAAACACTTATAACAATTCCACTTCCCTTAGGTGTTTTGTTATAGGTTTTAAACACTTAAAATAGTAATAAAATATAAAAGAATGAACAGCAGGGAATGAAAGAAACCTAAAGAATACTAGTGTAAAATAAAATGATTTATCGGACCATGAGTCTAGTTTCCTGCAGAGCTTTATTAGCATTTAGCTATGATTATCCACCATCCTTTTCCACTATATCGCTATAATCAAACGCTACATGCTCCCACTTGGTCACGTTATCGCCGCCATGGACTTCAGTTCCTCTACAAAGCTGACAACCCTATATCACCACCAATCCATCACTCCTACCTCATCCTGGATGAACAACAACTTTCTCAGACTCAACAGCAATAAAACGAAATCATAATCTTTGGCCCAAAATCAACCCTTCCCGCCTCCCAGAACCAAAATATCCTTCCTTCACTTCTGGAACATAACAAACCTTCGACCCACTCTGTCCTTTTCTGCAGCTGAAAAACAAATTCATGCATTAATCACCACAAGACTCGACTATTGCAATGGCATCCTATATGGTCTCCCCTCCACGGCCCTTCAAAAATTGCAATATGTCCAAAACTCCGCTGCCAGACTGCTCACCCACACAAACTCCAGAGTACACATCAGGCCCGTCCTCCGCCAACTTCACTGGCTTTCTGTAAAACAGCGAATACATTTCAAGATCCTCCCCACCACCTACAAAACCATAAACAACCTTGCCCCCTGTACCTGACCCATCTCATCCAGCGCCCCACCCACCCCCACTGAACACGCTCTACAGAGACCAATACCCTCACCCACATCATCAGAGCCAAACATTGGGGACATCTTTCAAAAATCAACTCAACACCCATCTTTTTATTACCACCATCATCAGCTGTTTACTCATTTCCCCCCCATCTCTCTTTTACCTCTGTTCTTTTATTAGTACTGTATGTATGTTATCTTTATTTTTTGGTTTATGTAAATAATCGTTGTGTACCTTGAAAAGGGCTATAGAAACGTATATACTTGTATTATTATTATTATTATTATTATTATTATTATTATGAAATAAAAGTATATTTCTAGTGTCCATCTGGAATATTTTGTAAAATACTGCATGTATGAGATAGACGGGTAGAACTTACTGATAAGTTAACAAACTCTAAAGTTCAAATATGGTTTGCAGTGATTGTGTATTTGAGCTTCAGTCTCAGGTGTTTTTTTTAAGATGATCATGACAGTTCTTTGTCTGCATCCTTGCACACTTCACTGTTTAGTGACAACAATGACAGATGAGGGCGTCATCACGAGTTGCACAACATATTTTTCCAATGGTTATATAACACTTCGACACTCTTATAACTTATTTTTGTAAATTCTAAATTACACCAATAATCAAGTACTCCATCTCAATAACGCAATATACATAATATATTACAATAAATGTAGTGATGCAGAAAAAGTCTAATCGTTGTGATAATGTTTGATCTCTTTATTATAAATAAGATTAATGCTGAAAGCATGTGAACAAATTTCATAGCTTATGTAAACTAATGTAAGCAACCATGGTAATGCTAAAAAATCTTTGGTGTTAAGTCTAAGGGTCAAAATACATAAATATAGACAAAAACAACATGATGAATAGAAAATATTGTAATAATATTGATAAATATAATAATTTATCGTAGCAGGAGTCTAGTTTCCAGCGGCGCTGCATTAGCATTTAGCAATGAACCGAGTCAATACTGCAGTGATCATCTCCAAGCCGGTGAACAAATAAAGATATTGTGAGAATGTTTGATGGGCGTGTCCAACTTGATAAAAGTTTTGTTTTTGTAGCATGACACTTCTCTGAGAGGCAAACAGATTAAATAAATAAGTTTGATATTCATCAAGTGACTTCACATGCATGTGACTGCAGTTGGTATTGGAACAACATTGTGACATGTTTATTAGTCGTTGATATTTGGCAAGAATTAGAAACATAATGGGATGTTGTATGTTATTCTTTTTTCATTTAAGAAGGTCAAGGAATTTCTTTCTTCTCTCTGCTGTACCCGGGCAGTGACATTAGTGTTATTATTTTTTGGGGACACAGAGTTGATTACCTTTTAAATTGTTTGAGGAAAATACCAACATTCATCCCCCTCTTTGAATCCAGAATGCAGACCTGGTTGACAGAAACAAGAAAACAAAATGAAAGGAAGACTTACACACCCTGAACTATTTGCTTGTGATACACCTTCAACAAGCATCAAAGTGCAACACACACAATCACACACCTCGTCCTTGTTTTCCCTGAAAGAGCCTCTGGTCTTCCCTCCTCTGCTCAGCGTCAGGGTGGATTCAGTAGATTCAGTTTGCCCGAACAGCTCCTCAATCGTCTGGACATCGATCTGGTATTTCTCCTGGACACGATCCAGGGTCCACAGATTGGTCCGGCCCTTCACCTGAAGGAAGATTCTCAGTGATGGAAGACTTTTTTAGACCCACAACCACAGACCTGATGAGACATTTAACTCTTCTCACCTGATCCTCTGGAATAGTTTTCCAGTAGAAACTCCTGACTCTCTTCTTCTTCCTCAAACTGTCCATGAGGTCTCCTAACGCAGGAAGCAAGGGTGGAAGTGGTGGAGGAGGACCCATAGGAGGTGGTGGTGGAGGTGGAGGAGGGGGTTGCACTCTCTGGTCTTCGTCCATATTGTCGATTGGAGCCACTTGATTATAAGTTACTTCGCCCTCCTCATGGGAAACACTATGATGTGCTGCCCATCCCAGCGGCAGAATTGACAGGAGCAGGGAGGTGAAATTGTTTGATGACCATTAATGGAGTCTACCTCCATTATGAGAGACTCTTGTTCCACTGCATTGACTACCCATAGAAGAACATCTGGAAGGGGACAAGAAAATTGAAATTTACTCGGCAGCTAGCTTAACAGAAATTTTTATTGGCTGTGTTATTTGGGGAATCAACGTCAACACATGTAGTGCAAGTAAGTAAGTCATATTTGTAGAGCACTTCTCTAGGCCAGGGCCACAAAGTGCTTAAACAATTAAAACGACACCCAATAAAATATATACTTAAAAGTAAACAGTTACACACATAACATTATATATATATATATATATATATATATATATATATATATATATATATATATATATATATATATATATATATATATATATATGCTTGCAAGTATAAATGATGGGTATAAAATTAGTTTGAGGTCAGTGTAAAGATGTTTCTTGAAGGACTCAGTAGATCCATCAAGCGCAAAGAGAGAGGAAGATCTTTCCAAAGCTTAGGAGCAACAACCTGGAAGGATTTCTCTCCTCTGGTCCTGAACCGTGTGCGAGGAACCATCAGTAGATTCTGATCCACAGACCTCAGAGCCCGAGCTGGGGTGTAAGGCTGGATCAGATCGGTGATATAAGGAGGAGCCTGACCATGAATAGATCTGAAATTAAGAACCAGAATTTTAAAGTTGATCCTGAAAGAAACTGGAAGCCAGTGAAGAGTTTTAAGGATCAGAGAAATGTGAGTTCTTCTACTTGAGCGGGTCAGAATTCTCACTGCAGAGTTGTGTATCAACTGCAGGCGAGACAGCTCCTTCTTGTTAAGACATTGAAAACAAACTGTTGCAATAGTCCAGGCGAAAAGACACAAACGCATGGATTACAAGCTCCAGATCATGTTGTGACAACAATTTCCTAAGTTTAGAGATTTTTCTCTGTTGAAGGAAACAGTTTTTGGTCAGTTTTCTGCAGTGTTGAACAAGAGACATGTCTTTGTCAAATACAACACCCAGGTTTCTCAGGCTCAGTTTGACAGACCGACCTAAGTCTCCCAAGTACTGACTAAACCATGGAACCTTATCATCAGGAGCAATAACCAAAGTTTCAGTTTTGTCCACATTTAGCTGCAAAGTGTTTTCACTCAGCCATTGTTTGATTTCTAGCAAACAATTGACTAAGCTGTTCAGCCTCTGGGGCTCAGTTGGATCAAAAGAGCAGTAGAGCTGGATGTCATCAGCAAAAATGTGATAAGAAACATCAGGAAATCTCTGAATGATTTTACCCAGGGGAATCAAGTACAGCAAAAACAATAAAGGACCCAGAACACAGAACCTTGGGGGACTTCACTCAACAGATCTGCCGATCAGACCTCATTTGATTGGCAGATACACTAAAACTGTGCCCAGAAAGGTATGCAGCCTTGTAAGCTTCAACCTGACGTAAAACGCTGCTGCAAATAATGTCCAAAGAATTGGATCACACACTCTAATAATCTTTAATGCAAAAATGTAAATGAAATTGATTCCAAATCAAATAAATGATTTACCCTGCCCTATTCACTGATGTGAGTGGCATTTTCATAATTCAAGAAAAACAAAGGTAAAAATATGGCAATTAAAAAATTAAACTAAGCTAACACTTTTCTCATAGAAAATGTCAATAAGTAAATACAAATAACCACCATATTCGTAGAGGAGCACAAGACGTCCTCTCATAACTCTTAACTCTCACATAATGTTAAACATTGACGACATACTATCTTGTACAATCTTGCTCATCAAACAGCAACTGTCTTCTTCTTCTCAACCCAAGTCTTCTTTCATTTTGAAATTTGCTTTGGGGCGCTTCTGTTTTCTCATAGACGTGCACAGTAAATGTTTGCCGAAAATTCCTTTGTCAGCTGCTTTATAAAACAGACAAAATAATTGCCCTTAATTTCACATAAAAAGTAAAGTAAATAACAAAGGTTGGTTAGATGTTTTAAATCTAAGTAGGTTTTCAAAGAATAGTTTTTAATGAATGAACAATTTTGGTTGACTAAATTACATACTGATGAAGTTTAAGACTTGAAACTGACAAACTTTTGAGTTTCTCTTACACATAGAACATAATAAGTACCTAATATTAAAATAATAAAACATCAAGCCAGGTGGTGTCATTGTGTTTGCACAGTTAAATTCAGTGAGCCTCATAGACATGACTTCTGCTCTTAAATACTAGCATTCAACACTCACAAATGGGCCAGCCTACATTGTTGTACCATGTTTGGGTTCTGGTTAAGGTTGTCAACAAACATTGCAGGTTCAAGATGTGACAGCTCCTGTAACTCACACTTCAGAAAGAAGGCAAAAAAAATATGTCTTAAATCAGTTAAATTAACTCATGGTATTAAATGCTACAACTTTTTTTGTCAAGCCATTCTTCAAACATTTGTAATCCATCCTAATTAATTCTGCCACCTTCAGGAGAAGCGTTGGCAACATCTATCTAAGATATCTAAGATTAACACCTCATCTCTTGCCTTTCACAGGTCGCTGACTTCACAGTTTCAACGCCGAGTGCCAGATCCATGTTAACGAATTTCACCTCTAATTATAGCTTTACAAGCACGCCTTGAAGCAAACCTGAAAGTGTGAACTCTTAGATTTGATGCAAAGAGTATGTTGTTACTTGGATTTGTTGATTGTATTATTGTTTATCAGGTTTTATCTGATAATCATGGCAAAGTGTACTTGTCTTTCATCTCCATGGTTAAGAATTTCTTTATTTACATGCTGTGTGTGTACATATCATTTGTACAGAGATTTTGTCTGATATTTTTCTCATTATCTCATTATCTCTCAGGTTTAAAAGTTTGAAATCGCTATTACTGTAATTTTCTGTTAGCTTGCCTGGTTTCCATCTGTTCCCCCTTACTTTTCTTTTTTGTGCATCTTCTTCAGAAGAGTCCTGTCTTCTTTTTTTATTTAATAATGTATTTATTAAATTAAGTCAGTTACTGTATAGTATCAGGTTGTGCATTTGGGTACAGTTGTTGTTCTAACATAAAGGGCAACAAATATAAGAAAGTATGAAAGTGAAAATAATGTAAAGAAATAAAATAGTAAGTAAGTAATTTATATTTATAGAGCGCTTTTCTAGACCAGGGTCACAAAGCGTCTAAACAATCAAAATAATACTCTATAAAATATATACTTAAAAGATCAAGATAACTCAGAGAATAACACAGGAGTTCCAGAAAATCAGGGAAAAGCCAGCACGAATAAGAAGGATCTCTCTCCTCTGGTCCTGAACCGTGTGCGAGGAACCATAAGTAGCATTTGTTTCATTTAGAACTATCAATTTGCAGCAAAACATAATGATACAAAATAAATCAATCAAAATAATAATAATATTCTCATTAGACAATGTGATCATAATAGCATACTCAACCATACTTAACCACTGCAACTCAATTGCACCAGTGGACAAAGTGTCAACCGAAATCTGTGTATCTGTATAAAATAAATGCACATCAGCAAAGTATACACAACTAACTAATGAATAAATGATGAGCATGTAACCTTGATCTCTGGTCAATTTACTACATTACTGGCAACAATAGCACTGTGGAGACTGCTGACTTGTTCTAGCTGGTTTTGTGCTTCAATATTCATTGTTGTAAATGTAATTACAGGTACAGGTCAGTGTTGAATTGTCAGATACATCAAAGATAAACAGATGGAAGGAAAAAGAGAGGTCAGATTCCAGGCATTGCTATTGGCACTATGGCAACTGATCAGCAGGTTACTGATCACTGTGTAATAAACAATGACGGTTTGTTTACTTGGCTTACAGAAATTGGGGTCAGTGACAGTGAAAGTGTGTAACTGTGTGTGTGTATGTGTGTGCGTGTGTGTGTTTGACCATCGGACTAATTGTCCATAATCACAGATGACCAGCTCAGAAGTAATGTGGTGAACTAAAGTAACAGGTTTAAATTCCTACTGGAGTGTTGTAATCTTACAGCTTCTAAATCCACAAGAAGAAACTATCTCTATTTTATATACAAACGTAAAAAATAATGTCATAAGATTGTTGTGCTTGTGGGGAATTTCAACCCCGGCATTATAACAACTTTCAACCAATTTATACACATAAATCAAACAGATTTCATCATAGGTCATGAAGTTCAATCAAGAGTTTAGGATTTACAGTTTTTGTCAATCAATATTCTATTATTGTGTAAAATGTTTTGGTGCGGTCAAACTTTGCTTTTGGTAGCACTAGGGCACAGAAACCTTCCTATTTTGTTAAAGCTAACCTTTACTAATCCCTCTGCAAATGTTTACTTGGCAAGAACTTTTAACCAGAAACCCGACAGTGGAGCTGAGATGAGGAAGCTGAGCCTTCCAGAAAGTAAGCTGCTGACAAAAACCTCCAGTTAGCTTCCCTCAGACGACCCATTTATTATCCCTCCATACATCCATCTATTCCCTCCACATTCCCACAACAGTGACCTCAATACTGAGTGAGAGAGGCACAGAAAATAAAGTGAGGACTTGTGAACGAATAGTGGTGAAAATAAGTGGACAAAGACTGAATGAGTAACTCACAGCGACAGTGCAGCATCCCTTCATTTCCTCCCTTTTTCTCCTGTAATGATCCATCTAATGATCTCTCTGCTCTCCAGCTGCTGTTTTAATTTATAAGCAATCTGTCACTGTCGTGGTGGAACATTAGGGAACAGTTTGTTTAGGGAAAATAACAGGAGCTTGCTGGACTGGTTTTGTATCTAGTTCCTTTTCTATTAGAGCGCTAAATAGGCTTCATTTTCATAAACAGATTGGATTGAATAAAGAAAACGACTAAGTGCACTTTTCATTTAAAGCATAACTTTGTAAGATTGTGACATTTTTTACGTTGAAATATGTTGAACTGTGCAATCTCAGCCCTTCTGTGCTATGAATGCAGAGGAAACTGCACAGTTCAGCAGCTCATCATTATTAAAAGACGAACACTGATCAACAAAATTAACCATTACTCTTTAGCTTGCTCAAAGTAAACCGAACTAACTTGCTTCTTAGATATCATGCTCACATATGAAGCTTAAAAGTACATTTAGATTTGTAGGTAGTGATGTGTTGATGAGGCCTTATTTACAGCCAATGACCTATGTCACTGTAAGTTTGAAATCATGTCAGGTTTTGTCGTTTAGTTGATCCGAGCAAAAGATTATTAAGTAACGAGTGCCATCTAGCGGTCTTTCAAAATGAAGACCCTGTATAATGATACCTCATCAGCTGTTTCATGAGGCATTATCAGTCCATTACAAGTTCAAAATAAAATACAATATGTGTGTTATTGTTTACTTTCCATTCTTGCAAGTTAAAGTTAAAATAAATGTTCATATTGGTGTTGAGGCTTCATGAGGTTTCATGATACAGCGCTAATTTTCAGAGCTCACCAGGTGGTTTTCAAATGTTTTAAATGATACTAGTCTTTATTGAACAAGTGGTGAATAGCCAGAGATTATGGAGTAGAGCGTGTCGTATTAAAAAATGAAGACACTGTATCAAACTAAATCATGAAACAGATGAGCTGCTCAAACACCCATCCACCTAAGGAGTTTTACTATTAGAACAACTGGGCATGATTGTTGGATTGTTAACTCTATCGCCAATAAAACAGAACAAACATTTAAATCGTTTGGGCTTGTAAAATGTCAGGACACACAATTCATTAATAAATTACTGGCCAAATTCCCTTAAGAAGACAATAGATGAAACAAACACAATATTTAGTTACTGTTGCATTAAAAATGAAATGTACTTGTTGCAATGGCCTCTGCTTTAAGAAAACGTTGTGAAGCTGTAAGACATTTAATGAGCTTGCAAATATTTACAGTACAAATTCATCTGACCTCTCATCTGCCTCTCACACACACACAAACCAACGAAGGACGAGAGAAGAGGTGAACCCTGCACACACACACCTTTTCCAAACACGTTCACAGACGTGAGCATACACAAACACTCAAGTATCATGGTACCTGAAGCGTCTGGTGATTAAGCTTTTCCATAAGATCACCACAACCGTCGTATTGTGTCAACCCCACTACGCTTTTTTGTGCTGAGGGGAGTGCAATTGGTTAGGACTTCCTACACTCTCTAAAGCGTTCTTTTTCTACGAATAAAAACAATTCCCATATAATGTACCAGGAATTTTAATCAGATTCATTTCTACAAGATTGTCAAGATAGTTCATAAGAGGGCGTGTAGTAGAACCATTACTGTACAAGATTTATTGGCGGCTTAATAAAAAGAATGGGACTGTTCACAAAATGAATATTAAAAAGAGTTAGAGTTTAATCCTGTTCACAAATGATACTTCCCCAATTCATAGCGTAAAGAAAAATAGTACACAATGTGAGGTTTATGTTACTGTATGTGCGTGATACAGTATGTTTCTTAGAAAGATCTTTCACAGTTAATATCAGAACACTGGGAGTGTTCCTGTTGTGTTGCAGTTGACTTACAATGTAGAAAACAAACATCATTTTATTCAATGATAGAATATGGTTTGGGTTAAATAAGAGTTAAATGTAAATAAGCAATAATACAATTGTAGCGGGTTATTTACATGCCATCAGATAAAGAAGAAGAAGACATGACAGCACTGAACAAAGACTTCATTTACACCTCTGGAGCTCACAGGGACCAGATTAACAACCTGACAGCTCGCTGTGCAGTGCTGAAGACACATTTAGACAGTGAGAAGGTTGCATTAGACTTGAGAGTCTCTCTTGCTTTTTACTTTCTGATTGAATTAATGTGCTGAACTTTTGCTGCTCCACTTCCTGGAACTGGATTCCATGATTGGCAGGAAATACATGTGAGGTACTGTAACATGATTTAGTTAGCATGTTTGAAACCAAATAAATCAGACAAAGCCTATTCTTTTCTTTTTTTAAGGTAAGAAAATCCTCAATTAGTGACCTACAGTCTTTCGCATTTTCCAACTCTCCTTCTGAATTTATTCAGAGCTATGGTTTGAAAAGTACAAAAAATACAAAAATATTGGTAATACTAAAATGTTTAAATTTTTTTAATTTAAAAGGTATCGATATCATCAAATTGTTTATCTTATTCATTTATTTACCTTAAACTTGTCATTATAGTTGAAGTTTCTCTTTGAACAACTGTTTTTTATTATTAACATATAACATGAGCGTCAGTTTATTGTTACATGTTGAAACAGAGGCTGGTTTTGCATTTTTTCTTGTTAATAAAAAAAAAAATCTAGTATTTTCATGACTATCAGTGTCAAGTTTAAATGTAAGTGACAACCCAATCCATAAGCCACAAGTTGTAAATGTTTTTGTAATTAAGTGTGCGGCATTACAAAGACAAGGCAATTTTCTTGTTGTTGATTTGATTTGTACTTGATTCTGCTCATTCATGATCGCCAAGGAAAATATGTTGAAATCAAATGATGCCAATAGAGGGTTAAATGTAAATTAAACAGCTACAGCCTCAAAAAACACGAAAAAATATTTTTTAAGCTACAGTTTCAATCATCAAGCCTGCACACATATAACGTCTACCAGAGAGAAAGAGGACAAGAACGGGAAGCGTAGCATATTTTATTATGTATTATACTGTATACCGGTGCACCAGGTAATGAATACCCATCGTTGGACATTAGTGTTTGGGTTAAATATGACCAAAGAAAATGACAAGAAAGTACTAATGTTATAATATAACAAAAGTGGGTACTGTTCGCAAGTTCAATAAAAATGTATTGTGTGGCAAAAGTAAGTTAACATGAATCTCTCTTTATCCAAAAACATCATTGCTAGGTTAAAATAATTATAATAAATAATAAATAATAAATAATAAATAATAAATAATAAATAATAAATAATAAATAATAAATAATAAATAATAAATAATAAATAATAAAATCCAAGCTTGAATAACTTAGGTTAATATTGCTTTATTATTAACATATTCCCAGTTTGTAAATGTTGTTTATAGTTTATCCCGCGTCTTGAACTCATGGTATAAATATCTGTATGAAATCAATTAATAATTAAAAATAATGTTGAGTTTTGCAGCTCCGTTTTTCAGTAAAGGGCCACATGAAAAACAGTAGGGGTTAAATGTATAACATCACAACCAGAGATATCTTTTTCAGGACTTCAAAATAATAGCCCTTATATCTTTAGCACAAAATTGAGAACTTCTCAACTCCGTTTGTAGGACGGAAACTTTAAAATGAATTGTGGGACCTTTTAAAAGTTTTACTTTTACAATTAAAAATGTTAATAACATGTCCATGCAGATTCTTATTCATCCTGGTCCATTGGCAGCATGACATCTACTCAAGAAGCACAAGTGGCCCCCAGCCCACGATTTGGATATACTTGCTTTAATACTATACTGTATTTTAGGGGTGTTGGAAAATATCGATATGGTGATATGGTGATATATCAAGATTTTTTTTTTCCACGATACTGAATCGATATTTGACAGCAAAGATGGATTATTAAGAAAAACAAAAAATGTGTATCATTTTTTTTTCCTTTTTGGCTTGCAGATCTTTTTTTTAAATGTAACCATAGTTTGTATGTTTTATAGTTATATAATGTGTGTTTAAAATAAAAAAATATATTTTTCCTAATTTTGGTTTAAAAAAAAAAAGAAAATGTTACGACTTTCTTCAGGAGTCACGTGCTCTGTAAATTCTGAAACACCAGAGAAAGGAGTCGAGTCTACAATCCTAAATACTTTTCCAACACAACGGCAATATATTACAATATATTACAATTTACCGCAATATATCATATTGTTGCCCCTGCATCGTGAGAACAACGATATATCATTAATTTCTGATGGCTATAAGGCGACAAAAAAGCTGTTTCCAGATACTTGAATGATATAATACATTAAGCAAATATTTGTAAACTGTAAATAAATAAACCATCGAGATGTGAATGTCTGTTTTATTTACATATGAGTCAATAATTACATTTTAAATATTATATTTAATATTGCCGAAACAGAGTTAAGCCTTCATTAATCACCAGAAACATGTGTAATAAAACACGTTGTTTCCTACAATATTCTTTTAATTTACTTTCTTAAAGGAGCAGAAATCGTGGTGGAATTTAGCATGACTCTTCTCACCAGCAGCCACAGATGCTAATAAACATGATATTACAGTGTATCATTGTTGAAACTCACGGAAAAGGTGGTTTCTTACCCCGGACGGATCTTCACTGGATTCCGAGTAAATAAGAGTGACTTTCATGCAGAAGAGTCAGTCTTGTTGTCCATCTGCTGCTGAGCTGCGAGTGAGCCTGGAGCAGAGGGACACTGCGCATGCGCGATCCATCAGGTGGATACGATTACATGCACGCGTCGTTGTGAGCGCGCGCGCGGGCGAGTGTGTGTGTGTTCTGTTAGGGAGTGATAAGACACCTGCCCCTCCCTTCACGTGCAGCGATGACTCACACCTTCAGTTTACATTTTACATCACAATCTTATTCTTTCCACGGCCTGTGATATGATTTTCAAAAATAGGACAAAACATTTTTAAAACGGTGAAATAAATAAACATTGTATCAACAATAAAATAAAATCAAATAAAACCAATAGAATTGGTGTTTTGTTGATTATTTTATCAGCAACTTAACTGATCAAGTGGGGGAAAAGACAAGAACAATGAAACTTTATTTCATAATAAAACAACCAAACAACAAACTAGCCTGACATGATTTTATTTTTTATTCTGGGGCCCACTTAGGACTGGGGCGTGTCCCAGCTACAGAGGGTTAGAGGCAGGGAAATAGGTTGTTTGTCAATTGCAGGGCACACAAATAAATGGGGGATAGAATTGCAAACACACTCGTGATCAATTTAACAATCAGTTAGCATGTATTGGATATGTGAGAGGAAAGGGGCGACATAGCTCAGATGGTAGAGTGGGTGCCTGCAGTCCAAAAAGGTTGCAGGTTCAATCCCAGCTCCAGACAAGCTTGTGTCGTTGTGTCCCTGAGCAAGACACTTCACCCTGATTGCTCCTGATGGTGAACTTGGCGCAAGTGTGCATGCCTACTCCCAAAAAATATATAATAAAATAAGTAAATAAAATAGGTAAATAAAATAGGAAGTGTCATAAGTAGAGTTTAAAGCAATTAAATTAGTAAATGGTATGGATGTATGGAGAAAATCATAATAAATAGCAGTATATATGTGTATACATGATGTATTTAAATGGATTTTCACTTAGTATATGCATTACACTATATACTGTTATAGTGTGTAATATTGATAATGGGAGACAAGATAAGATATAGGTTATGCATTGTGTTTATATATTATGTATTTTATGGATATCAATTTAGAAATATATATACAAACCGAAGAATACTGTAGTAAAAAGGAGGGCATTTTTACTTTACCTTTTTTAAACTAGAGTGGTTTTTTTTCTGTTATATTTGTACTCTGGTTTATAAATCTTTAGAAAATAAAATTAATTCCTTCATTCATACATCAAGGTTCAAGGTTCGTTCAAATCTTCCTGAGCATTCCGAACATTTTTTTGATGGTTCTAGGTCTGTTTGATTCCAAAAAAAGCTTAATGTGTAGTTTTTTATTTTATTTAGCATTTTATAACAGAGTTAGCCACAATCATATGTTCAAACATAAGATTTGCGGTTCATGATACGTTATCTTGGAAGACAAAAGAGTCATGATTATGTTCTTGTTGCTCAGAGAATAAGTATTGTCATCACAAACCTTCCGAGCAACAGACGAAACATATCCGGTTTAACTCAACAGTGGTCAAGAACGGATTGTGTTCAGAACTTGAATTGAATCAGAGAATCTTAGAATCTAGAATGTGTTGGAGAAAAAATGGCAATGATTCTCCAAAAATCCATTGAAGTTCATAGATAAACATTAATGCAAATCTAAACTGTAAAAAAAAGATTTGTGGCACAAAATATGCATTAATTCATTCAACAATAATGTAGGAAACATCAGGCAAGGATGCATACAAATAAATACAAATGAAAGTTCCTTATAGCAGACTTTAAGATGACTTAAGATGACAGACTTAAGGTGCATTTACGAACACAGAGCAATCCAGAAGGAGATGTTTAGTCAAATGTAGGATGAACATGAAACCAACAACACTTTTAAATAAATCAACTTTAATTGCACACGTTACAAATAAGGCCGTTCTTATTTTGAATTCATCTCCACAAGTACACAAGTTTCAACATTACAAATAGCAAAAATAAAAAGTGGAGTGACTTCAGCGTCTCCATTTGAAGGATTAAAACAAACATTCTATCATGAAGGAAATCCTGTGTAATGGAAGAAACCAAATGTTTGATAAGTGCCGCTGCAGCTGGAAAAGCCAAGAACAACTTGGTGGAAAATCACAGGCGACACTATATCTTCAAGAACAAATATCATTAAGACCGACCACTTATTCTGTTTCCCTAAAGTTGTTACACTGGTTGTTTCACATTGAATAAGATGATGGGTAAAATAGAAAAAACACTTCCAAACAAAGTATTTCCCGACATGAATTTGATTTGAACAGCCATTCTTATGACAATGGAAAAACGTTTTTTTTTGGCGGTATAAGATGGTTTAAATGTGCATCTTCGACAATCCCCATTACTGATCGCTACAGCAAATCATCCGCACTAACCTATAAATAAAAAAACATGAAATAAAAGGTAATTTTGGCTCAGTTGCAGAATATTTAAAGCCAACAACATATTCTGTGCCACAACCACGTCATCATGGTCTTTAGCCGTGAATCAAACAAGCAAAAATTTAAACTTTTATTGTCATGTCTTGTTCAGTGCAGGAGAAGCACTTCTTCTTGCTGGTTCCTGACTACAGTGGCGGAGGATTTCTCAAGTTCAAAGAAAGGCTTAGTGTCTCTGACGGATTAGATGGATTTTCTCCTCAACACAGTGAGAACGGTAAAAAAAACAAAAACAGAATCACGACCATGTAAAAATGATTGTCATATTGAAAGTCATCTGGAAACATCAGTCTAAGGAGAAGAACTAAACCATTGATTTTACATTCTACATGTTCTTCTTAATATATTCGAAAGTAATGGTTGAACAAATATCTTTCTCCTGGGATTTTTCTGGAGTTTATCATTATTAAGTCTATTGTGAATAATTTGCTAATTCATTTAAATTACTTCCTGGGGACACAACTGGTTTGTTTTTTACATATTTTCAGAATACTGTTTAGAATATTCTTCTCAAAACAACACATTCTAGTTTGGCAAACTTTATTTAAAAAAAGCTTAAATTCTGATGTCAAAAATAAATTCAATTAACTCCTTCACAGAATAAATCTCATGTTGAAAAAACACGAAACTAATAAAGCTCTGACATATTTATATATATATATATATATATATATATATATATATTCAGCAGTTTTTGGTCTTTGAATTCAATCTTTAAATTGCAGCACACGTATGAAAAAAAGGTTTATTATGCAATATTGAAAAAAGAGAGAACACGATTTGGTGTAAATTAACTTTGGATCCCAAATCAAGACGTATGTCTGTAAGTCTCTTACTTCAGATCAACCCAACAACGCATGTCAGGAGTCCTCCAGCCAGGAGGGGGCGTTCAAACCACTGTTGTGGATTTCTTGGCTCGATTTTTGGATGCTTTCCTCTAAGAATGCTTTGCATGAAATACAGTGCGACGCCACGGCGTTGTGCAGCAGCCACAGATGTTTGTGAAGCACTTTGACCTGCAAAGGGAAACATTCAAGCCTCTGACATCATCTGACTCCTCTGTCCTCATCTCACCTTGTTCTCTTCTAGAAGTTTCAGCTTGACCGACAGATCGTCCCGGATGCTCTTGTATCGCTCTTTTTGGTCCTGAAACTCAATCTGGGCCCGCTCAAGCTTGGGCAGTGTGACCGCGTCCCGAGGTCCGAGGTTGAGCTCCTCCAGGTCGACACGGAATGCGTCATATTCCACTCTAGTTGGGAAGAGATCACAAGGTCATCCTGGTGTGCTCCTTGTTGTTCCATCACTTCTCTGACCTGATGTCCTCGTACTGTTTGACGTTGATCAACGTGTCCGCGATGGTTTTGTTCACCAGCGTGTCCGTGTCTGTCGTGAAGGCGTTTATGGACTCTGTTAGAGTCTCCCCACTTTTTGACAGGAATATCTGAGCCTCAGCGTTCATCCCAAATTCAACCTGTTGGATTCACAGGAAGTAGTTAGTGACCTCATCCATATGATGAGTGACATCATCATCGCTCACGTGCAGGGACGGGGTCTTGAGGCTGAGCTCAGCGAAAGCCTCCCCGAGCGTCTTCTGCGTGACTGAGAACTGAGCCAGCTGACCGGCTAATGTCTGAGCTAGCTTGGTCACGTGCTCGTAGCGCTGCCGGTCATCTTTGAGCAGATCGACACGAGGCTCCAGGTCCAGGTCGACGGTCCTAGAGCCCTAAGAAATGCTATCACCATGACCTCTGTCCTGAAGTCCAACTCTAATGGGGATGTTTTGCAGTATACTAGCAGCATTATGGGAGCTGTTCAGGTCACCGTTACTGAAATAGTTGTTGAGAGTGTGATAAGTGTTTGATTTGTGGACCATTTAGAGCAGGGGTGTCAAACTGGTCCAGAAAAGGGCCAGGGTGGTGTAGGTTTTTGTTCCAACCAGTCAAGCACACATGAGTTAACCAATCAGGCATCTGAAGACAGTAATCCATTAAATGTCAGTAAGGTGTGGTCTGTTTAAGCCGACACCTGATTGGTTAACTCATGTGTGCTTGACTGGTTGGAACAAAAACCTACACCAACCTGCCCCCCCCCCCTGGACCAGCTTGACACCCCTGATTTAGAGGGAGCCTGAGGGGAACTAAATCACACAAAGCGGCATGATTTCTGATCCATCTAAAAGTCTCTATATTTACCAAACATAGGACATAAGAGTCTGATTTTAACATTGTCTTTGCATTTTCGAGAGATCCATTTATCTTAAATATCACTATTTGTCTTAGAGCAAGTTTAAACTAACAATGTTAATAATAAACCATGAATCCACAGATTAAATCTTTGTAAATATTACAAAGATTACTCACTTATAAACATATAAATGCAGCCTGTGCAGCTCTGGTCCCATCAGGTCCAATATTTAATGAACCACAACCACAACTAAGCTTTAATTTGCCATCTATGAAAAACTGCTGTTGGACAATGATAGCTCACCACAGGATGAACACAATACTATTATACCCTGTGATTGTTTTGTTTTTTTGTATTATTATATCCGTTTGTAACTGGTGAAGGTATGCTTATAAAAACAACAACAACAAAAAAACTCTATTTGTCCTCCTTCATTCAACATGCAAATTCAAATTTTACTCCTTCATTCAACATGCAAATTCAAATTTTACTCCTTCCTTTTTCTAGGCCATATTGACATGAACATGGTGGTCTCTCTTACCTTGTACGTGTGGATGCTCCATTTCCGAACCCTCTGCAGTGCCTCGCTGGCGATGTTCTTGTTCTTGCCGTGGACGACCACAAGTCCATGCTCTTGGTCCTGCTGGGCCTCCGGAAGGTCTGATGTTTATGGTCATTTGTAAAACATGAGATGTGCAACACTATATCAGAATATGTAAACCTATACTTTTTTGTGTAACTAAAGTTCAGTAAAAACAGCAGTAACCTGTTTCAGCGGTGGCAGCTGGAGATGAGGTGACCTCGCTGACTGTGTGATTGTCATTGTGCACGTCCTGCTGAGGGAAAAATATACACATTTATGAACTAATATTTATTTTAGTGTTTTTCAGATTTCTGATACAGTTTATCCTTTGACGAAATATATGATTTATTAGAAAATCTTAAATAACAAATACAGTGTAAAAAGGTCTGAGAAATTATTTAAAAAAATAAACAAAAGGAGATTTTTGGTATACTTCTGTGCTTACTGAGCTTTTCCCCTGTACTTGAATGCATCACTACAGAAGCACCAGTTAGGAGGTCAGAGGTCAGAAATCAAAGCATAACTGGAATCGCCATGGGAAATAGATCTTTCAGTGGCCAATCGAGGGGCCACATCTCAAAAGGATAGGATCACCAGGGAGACTACAGCTCCCCATCAGGAATGGTAGGGTTAGAGGTGACCAGGTCAGTTCAGACAAGAAATGGTCACCTGATGCAGATGAGCAGTAACGACACACAAATGAAGTGTCGACTTCTATTAACAGATTCAAAACTTGTGTGCAGACTTCGTGGAAACGTGTGTCATAACAGCACAAGGTTTCAGTGACTAGTCAGAGAAGAGAGAGGGTTGGTTCAGCAGCAGGGTTTAGAGTCAGAGCTGCTCTAAGTTGAAGCGACATCCAGTGACGCACTTCACCTCTGCTCTTTTTAAAGGTTAGACAACTCGGCAGATTAAAACATTTGCTCCGAAATATTTTGAAAACATGGAGCCTGACTAATAAGAAAAATGTGTGTTTTTAAAAAATATGTGGAAAATCCGAAATAATGTAAGAATGATACTATGAGGTAATTTAAGATACATTTCTAAAACATGATTACGTTTCGATTTTTAAATAATAATAATTGTTAAACAGTCAACTGTGTTTTGACTTCGTTTCTGTTTTGACAACTTTACAAGGTCTAGATCTGTCTCAGCTCAAATCAGCGCCATCTACTGACAGCAGATATTAAGTTACAATGTGACTTTCTGAATACAATGTAACACTGCTTAACTTGCTCTCTTCGGTGGCTCTACTGCAAACATGAACTTTAGACGTTTGAGCAAGAAGGATTTATAGTCAGACTATCGCATCTTTTTTATTTTTCCTTTGTTTGTTTAAATGTATCAGGGCAAGTTCATACACTAGTTCTACCTTTAAATGAAACAGAGTAAGTATACACGCATGAAACAGTCAATGAATAATGTGTTTACTTGACTTACTCTGTGTTGACTTCTTTCCTCTGGATCTAAAGCAACTTCAGTGGTTTCTTCCATCATCTTCTTTCTCTTCTTCCTCTATAACTAGTGAAAAACAAATAATTATTTATCATAGGTTTAAACAAGATAAAAACACGTTATAAAAACGAAAACTAATATTTGTCTTAAAAATCAAATTCTCACTTTACTCAGTCATAAAATGAGGATCAACTTCTACAGCGTAACTTTTACTTGGCGTTTCAACAACGATTCAAATATAAGTTACAGTATAGTGCCATCTAGTGGTTAGGAACTGGGATTCTAGGGTTGGGAACCCATTCATTTAAATAAGTTTTTATTGCTGGAAATGTAATAGAACATAAATAAATAAAAATTTAAATTCAAGTTAACTCAATTTGACATAACCGTCAACTATTTGTCAATTTCAAAGCTGCATATGTTTTTCTTCTTGTAGTTTTACTTCTAATGTTTATAGATAAGCTGTCTAATGCAATTAAATATTTATATATATAAGTTGTCTGAATTGTATAGAAATATGAACATACTCAATTTATAAGAGAAAGCCGTGTAAGCAATAGTTTATTATATGGTTTTTATTATGCATTAAAATGGTTTTGATTCATTTTACTTTAATTTATCAGTTAAACATACTCTTACTATTCATTCAGCATTAAAAACCAACATGGTCAAAGGCATGTGACAGAGAAGCTACTCATATCATGTAAAAGATTAAATGACCACAAACACAAAGTGCAAAGGGAACCAGTAAAATTGTCAATCTTTACCCTGAATAAGATAAGACACTTGAATAGAGAGAGTATTTATCCAACGACTCATTGAATATGAAAATAAATATATCATGAAATGATACATTTATTTTCATATTCAATCTTGTAATGCTATGAGTTTTATTTTTATTTATTTTTTTAAATCAGACCTGACAGGTACAGAGGAGGAAGTGAAAGGAAGATGAAGAGTTTTTGAATTACAAAAAAGGCCCATTTACATTCAATCTAAACAATCCTAGACTATATTTTGACAAATAACTTTAAACATCTTGAATTGTCACGTGCATTTATACAGCTGCAACCATTTAAAAGCTTTTGTTTTTTTCAACAGCCCAATTGTTTATTGACTGACAGCGACGTGTCACCCATTGTCGTTCGTAATTCCTTATATTATAATAGAAACCTAGTAACTTCTTGGCCATCACGCTTAATGTGAAAGTACGAGCTTTAAAATCCTAATCTTGACGTTTTTGCCTCAAAACCGAACAAGAAGAGACACTTTGTTTTACCTCTTCGTGTGCATCAAAATCGAACGTCCTCTTTGTCCTACAACTTTCCTCTCCGCCTCTGAGAAATTATTAGTCAGATAGTCATCTCTTAAAACAAAACAAAAAATAAAGTTAAACTTGGTAAAAAGTTAAAGGAAGAAAAGTCCCAACACCCCCCGGAAGTGTCGGTTTATTTCATTAGTGTTAGTTCGTTTTAAACATGTGAACAGAACAAACAGGCGGGGAGGGGTGAGACACGTTACCTGGAATGCATACGGGTTCATCCGGTGAGGAAAACAACTACCACCAGGTTTTCGTAGAGGTTACACAGAAGTGGGCGTTCGAACTACATTACTACTATAATGGATAGGGATTGTTGGTATTATCCTTGTTATTAGTTCGTGTTGTGAAGGTACTTTAGTCATGAGGGCTATCAAAACGGCTATAGTAGGTAAATAAAAATGTAATACCCTCAGCAAAAATAAGTATATTGAAGTGTACAATAATGGATGGATGGACGGACTGTACTGAGGTCTCCTTCGGGAAAATGTTTAATAATAATAATAATGAGTGTCTACTTTATACTAGATAATACTTACGTACTTCATGACATTTTTTCAAGTACAGTATACTACCGTTCTCTTCAACTGTATTATTGTGCTGATCCGAAAATAAACTGTGCAAACGATCATAGGAGAGGGTAATGGATGGCATAAAATAGACTTTTGGTGTTATTGTTACATATACACATTTGCTTTGAGGTATTGCCTCCATTATTAATCTAAATAAAAAACGTTACTGATTCAATTTGATTTGAAACCAAAATATGTCTTGCAGGATTCCGTCGTTCCTTTAGCTGCGGTGGATGTAATGCTATCTAGCGGCCAGAAGTTTAATTGCAACCCAAACATGAATACACGGTGTGAGTGTTTGCATGTTGTGAATAAAAAATAAAATTATTTTATTTTAAACACACTTTATTTTACTGCTAACCATTAAATAATTATGTTAAGAAATTAAATATGATTTGAAGATTAAAAAAATAAATAAATACTAACACACCTATTGAATATACTGTGAACTAAACTACTGGCAGTGTATACCTAGTACCCTGGTAGTATAGAGATGAGTATACTTGAAAGTAATTTCTGTAAACTTGTTTCAATTTAGAGCAAAGAAGTATCAAATTTGTATACTTTCACTATATATACACTAAAAGTACATATATACTTTAGTATACTTACTTATATTTAAGTATACTTATAGTATAACTCTCATTATTATACTACTGTCAATAACTCAGTTTAATAAAAAACACAGTTCACTTGTTGTAAACAACTTATCTTTATTTTAATATTAAAGTTACGCTATAGTATAATATAATTATACTATACAGTATATATTTATAGTATCTTAAAAAATGAATCAGTCACAGTAAATATTTTTTCAAGGTACATCAAAACATGTTGAACATGCTAGACAAGAACAACCGTCATGCCTTGTGCGATGATATTCACAGAAAGTTATTTCCGTTTTGTGTACTTTCCTGCAAGAGTGTCTTGAAACCACATGCAGTGTCCTGTACTCTGAGGTGAGAACAAGTCAACAGTTTCTATTCTCACATGACCTTTTAATAATTCCATTGGTTGTTTTTTTGTGATTTATTTTACTTAACTAGATAAGAAAAATCCCAATAAACAGTATATGTAAATGATAGATTGAAACCTAATCTGCTGAAATAGAGCTACACATTAAGAATGTCAAAAATCACATCTAAAATACAGCTTCCTGTTCTGCTTGAGATGCTTTACCACATTATTTTTACCTCCATCTGAACTGCCATCTCTGACACATTGACTTCTTGTCAAACCTGCTGAAACATAAAGCGTTTGTTCTTGACCATGTGGACTTTTCCATATCGAGTTACACAAACTCACGACAGACAGACAAACTGCTTTAATACATTCAAAGAGGATAATAGCGGAATAATATAACAAGATCAACTTTCTTAAAGACTTGAGATCAGTGTTGAGGCGACTCATGAACTTATTTCCACGACATCATCAGAAGGTTGTACTTCTGCAAAGCAAGAAAGGGTTTCCATTTTTTATAATATTGACTATAAATGCAATGCAAAGGCAATTTTTATTCCCCCCTGGGTTAGAGAAGTACTGTTCGATATGCTCACCTTTTTGTCTTGGTCGGAACCTCACGGCTATAACAATAGTGGACAGGAAATAAAAAGCGATCAGAAGTACTCGGCGCATGATGATTGCCAAAAATGGTACTGACACCGAGGAATCCTGGCACAGTGCTGTTCCTGATGAGATTAAAACAAAAGAAGTGGAGCACTCGCATCAATATGTTCTGATTGTATTTGGGCTACTCATTTTTTAATCGTTTCTGAATTAACTAATATTTTCTTTAAATGTATTTAATCTAAAATTATTATTATTTGTTCCCCAAGCACATGTTTGACACATGATTTGAGAGAAGGTTTAAAGTCAGAGCAGTCAGTAGTATAGCTCTCGTTCTCCTTCTTCTTTCAAATGTTTTACATTCTCAAGATTTTCTAAGACCGAAAAATTCTCAACCTACCTCTGACCAATAGCTTGCTCTCTGCAGATGTGCCATATCCAGGTATTTCACATTTGTAAAGGCCCTCATCCGATCTGGAGACATTGTTGAGGGTCAGGTTTGCAGATACACTGCTGTAGATTTGCAGGTTGTCTTTGAAGAAGGTCACAGTGCCAGTTGTTCTCGTATTAAGGACCAAACACCCCAGGATCACATGGTCCCCCTCAGAGACCGGATTAGCTGGACTGGCTAGGATAATTTTAAACGCTGGGTGAAACATACATGTTCATTAGTATTTTACAATTTTTGTTTTGGATAAATGTGAATTATTAAAAGAAAAAATCTGACTTAGTATTACGTTTTGTTGTTAAAAGTACAATTAACCCTTGTGTTATCTCAGGGTCAAGATGACCCGAAGTCCTGTTGCTTCTGGGTCAGAGTGAACGACCTCCCTAGCTTCCAGAAATAGTGGTGGAGGTCGTACACTCTGACCCAGAGACAACACATTGACCCAAAGATAACAAAAGCATTAAAGGGGGTTGGATTAGATTAGATTTATTAGTCCGAAAATTATATTGTTTTCCACTTGACAGTGCATACATCTCACACGAAACAGAACAAAACAGAACAACAATACGAGAGTCAAGTTATTTGGTGTCATTGACTACTACCAGGAGATATTTAGTTAAAAGCTCACGAGTTACGACAATGTTGACCGAACTACTGGTTTGTTGCACATCAGTGTCACACCAGTAATCGCCGCTGTCAGTAGCAGGAAAGGCTGAAGCGATCGAACAAGGTGCTGAGCAAAGATGGACCTGGACAGCAAGAATCCAAAGACACGTTCATTATTTAATAATGGATTCAATGCTATAAAATGTTCATTAGACCAACCTTTCCATCGTCAGTTCTCTTCTTCACAGGCCACGAGGCCCATTTCCCTTCACAGGTTACTTTGATTTCTTCATATTTAAAGAATTGCTTGCGGTTGGGATGGAAAGTCAGGGACACTGCTGAAATGGGAAAAATGTTTGTGCTTATTTCAGTTATTTTACACAGTTCAAAGCAATTATTAACATGATTCATATAAATGAAAAACAAATCTTCATCCGTTCATTGTCAGATTAGTCTTTTAAAATGGCAACTAATGTGTTGATTTAAGTGTCTTATTAATAGATATTGCACATTTAAGTCTGTTTATACAAAACTCTCTTTTCATTGAAATATACGCACTAGAAATGTGCTTAAGCTTTGGCCACTGAAAACACTTGTTTTCTGAAGACTGAATCTTGTTTGTCATAACCACACGACTATGACTGGTTCGGTTCAGTTCAATTCAGTTTATTTTAAAGCATCAAGGTTTGTCAGCGCACATCATTAATCATGGAAGTCTTCATCTCCCAGGGAATCATTGTGTAAACAAAGCGGGGTGTGATTACAGCTGGCCGAAGGTGGAGGGAAGAACATTATTACATCATAATGACTCTGCTTTCGTAACCTCTTGTTCGCCGAGATTTCATACGGATGAGAACTTTATAAAGTAATAAGTTCAAAACATGGTCATGACGAGTGACTTACCGCATCTTGGATATGACTTGGACTTTTGAATCATGTAAGTGAGTCTGGAGAGTTGTGTTTTTACATTAGTTGTAGTAGTTATGAGTAATTTTCTAGAATGTTCTAAAACAACTCCTGAAAAAAAAGGTAAGACCTTTGATCTCCATCAGTTGGCAAATGGAGCAGTAAGTAAATGAACTGGCGGTTGCGGGAGAAAATCTCTGCTTAGGTGAAATATTTGTCAAGTAAAAAAATGTGTGTTTGTTTTGTTCATTTACCCGTCAAAGATATATCTTTAATAAAAAGGTGTCTTACCTTTAGTATGGACAGCATCCAAAAAGTACATAACTAAAAAAAAAAAAGTTTGAACTTTTTTAAAATTTCACATTCACAATAAACAGTTATCTCGCAAAATAAGAATAATAGAGAAGATCAATTATTCGATTTGCTTTAACACTAGACGCTTAAATAGTGGGAACATCGCCTATTTAACAAAACTGTTATTTAAACCATGTGGTGTTAGATTATTAGGCTAAAGATAAAGTACAAAATCAAAGATTAAAAAAGATTTCAAAAGATACAACCAGGTCTTACAGTGGAGCAGAGTAAGAGTTGATCCCTTCATGATAAACCGAACTGAAAGGGAATGAAGAATGGTGAGAACAATAGACAGAAAGGAGGTACAGTACAGTCAATTTCTACTTGTTTCTCGAGCATTTTTCTGCCATCTTGTGTTCGTCTACTGTAGCGCGCGGAACACTCCAGTCAACTCTCGCGAGATTAGCTTCGTCCAAAGGTTATCCATGTGACTACGTTTTTAAAACACAACAAGTAGCTATGTAGTATGTTTAAAACGTCGAGAATGGAGTTTTTATTTGATGCTTTAGAATCAGCTAATTTTGGACGTCATTTATCCTTTTTATTGTCCTGGCCGTAAATAATCTAACCAATGAAGCAGTGGGTTCAGATGAAGCCTCCGGTCATTACTTTCACTTCTGCCGTTATGTCTGCTGTTCACGGTAGAGAAGGTGTCATGGAATGAATCTGGATCCTCGCTGGTTGTTCTTGAACTTGATGCTGTTCTGCTCGCAGAAATGTGAGGAGGATGGATTGCAACGACAGACACGTGATCTTTCTTTCAAGAGAAACATCTGAGAAGTTCCAGATCCAAGGAAAGCTGCGTGTAGGACGACAGCAGGAAGGTAGTCCATCTTCATTCACTTCCATTGTGTGTCTTTTACTAATGCTATTGGCATGCTATTTTGAGTAACGCTCTTAATTTATTTAAAATGTCAGAATAATCAGAATTCGTTTTATTACCATTGCCATTAAGATTGTTGAGTATACATGTTGTCTATCCCTTAGCATAGACTTATAGAGATTTTGGCACCTTTGATTTATTGATTAAATATTCTGCAGTAATCTTAGTTAAAGTTAAACTAATAAAGTTCATCAACGTTTATAAGGGGATTTCTTTTTTATTGTCATATCCAAATATGGGCCGATAAATTTTGCTCAATTTTTCCTAGCAAAGATAAAAAAAGAAGCTTTAAATGTTCAACACTACCGGGTCTCACACTGATACTGGTTTTCCATGTAGTTGATGTTCAATAAATCAGATTAAGCTTAACAGCGACACATTTATTAACCCAGTCCAATAAAAATAAATACAAATATTGCTGTCTCAGATGGAAAAAAGGAAAAACATCCTTTCGCTTCTAACAAATTCGCTACCATTTGCATGTCTCAAATGAATCATTGACATTTTTAATCTCTATCACTTTCTTAAAAGTAGCCTGTTGTATATCAAGGGTCATTTAGCTGACATACAGTATAATGATGTTGAGTTACTGTGAACATTGAACTATTATTGAATAGGTGTTTATGACTATAAACATATAAATGACTTGGCGGGCTGAAGGTGAACCCTGGGACTGAGACATATGGTCAAGCTTATGATTACCCTTGTCCGTCTATGTTGGAAAACTGAATATAGTTTTGACTAGAGAAGCTATAAAAAGGTCCTTTATTTTCACATTAGGTTTCATTGTACTCTAGACGACCAGAAAAGTTTTACTGTCCTCTGAAACATGACAATTTTATTTGTGTTCTCAGAAGAGAAGGTTGTTGTTATTGAATAGCAGGTATCATTATCCGTTTGAGATATTCAAACCTCACAGGTTTTTAAATGTCTGCTTCGTTAAAATGTTTTTTTTAAAGCAGTGTCAGTACCAAGAGAAGAAATGTAAAAATATAAATGACATTTTTTTTTATCAAGCAAAAACCTAAAATAATCCAATTCAGTACTTTTTTAGGTGAACTTTTTGTAAGTGTGTTCACAAATACAGGAGGAGGTTGGAGGAGAATCTGAATGGGGAACAAATAAAAGAGGTCTGGGACTGTGTTAAAAAAATCCGTAATGTTCACTTTCTCTGTTTGCCTTTATGCTATATATAAATAAACTATATATAAATAAAACGTTAGTGATCGTTCACTCAAAATTCACAAAATTCACACTTTTATCACTTCATTTTATACTCTCATGTTGACTAAGGGTTGGGATTGTTTTCAGAGTAATTGTTTTTTTGAGTTATTTTAATGTAGCGACTGTAGCTCAGTTGTCTCTGTCTTCATCTTCGTCCAAAAAGACACTTAAAAACATCCAAATACCTCTTTGGTGCTCGTCTGTAACGACGATATTTTTGGACGAAGAGGAAGAAAAAAACAACTGAGCTCCAGTTGCTACATTGAAATGAACAAACATTTTTGTCTATAACTCTAAAAAGAACAGATTACTCTGAAAATAATCTCAACCCTTAGTTGACATGAGGGGGAGTGGAACATATGTGAAATTTGAATATTGGGTGAACTATCACTTTAAGCATTCATTATCATAACAATGTTTTGTACTGTATATTTACTGCAGTTGTTTAACTGAGTCATGGTTGTTTTTCTCTTATGTAAAGCTCTATGTGACTGAGGGTTATTTATATATACATTAATATTCATCATAATTGTATCATCATTGTTCATTATTATAGTATTATTATTGCCATCATTTCAACAATGCAGAATACAAAATAAAAGGACATTAAAAACTAAATGATTTGATGTCAAACTTAAATTAATGTACACGTTTGTAACTGATTTTCTGAAAAATATCAAACCGTTTCTATGTAGGCTGAAAGAAAATTTAGTTGACAAGATTTTAGATTATTAGATTAGTTTTTTTTAGGTCTGAACAAATTTGACAACTGAAGTAAAATACTATAACACTCAATGTTTTTCATTGTTACTGTTCCTTTAAGAGTGAGACAGGTGAGTGAGGGGGGAGCCAGGAGTCAGAGTTCTGACGACCGTGAAGAACTAATGTTGTTCTTATATCAGCAAAAATACGTCTTACAGTAACAGTTTTGGTTAAATAGAAGTTAAAGTGAAGGAGGGGTTTGCTCGTTTTTCAAGCATTATTGAAAAACAATACGAAACATTTAAATAAAATATAATTACTTATTTTCCAAAAACTCAGTGAGCTGCATCAGAGGCTGGAAGAGCCGCATGCGGGTCCAGAGCCGCGGGTTGCCGACCCCTGGTGTAAAAGATGCCATCCTTCACCTCCTGCATCAGACCTACTCCCACCTGGATAAAGGAAGCGGCTCAGTGAGGATCCTGTTCCTGGACTTTTCTAGTGACTATAACATCATCCAGCCCACTCTGCTGCAAGGACAAACTCACAAAGATGCATGTGGACCCTGGCCTGGTCTCCTGGATCTCAAACTATCTCACTGATTGACCACAGTATGTCAGGCTGAAGGACATCACGTCTGACACTGTGGTGTGCAGTACAGGAGCACCTCAGGGGACAGTACTGGCCCCTCTCCTCTTCACCATCTACACTTCAGACTTCAATTCAATTCAATTCAATTTTATTTAAAGTGTCTTATCATAACAAAGTTATCTCAAGACACTATACAGTTGAAATAAGACTATAGTTGATTAATGAAAAATAGATCCCAGCAATTCAACAAAGAGCAAGAAGCGAAACACTGTACAGTGAGCTATGGCGAGGAAAAACTTCCTTTTAGAAGGCAGAAACCTCGAGCGGAACCAGACTCATTGTTGACGGCCTGCCGCTTTGACCGGCTGGGAGGAAGGATGTGGGGGTAGACAGATGGATAAGGAGAGGAGTGAGGGAAATTATAGTGAGAAAAAAAAGAGGAGAGTGTAGGAGAGTCCATGGAGGTGCTGGAGAGAACTCTGGATCCGATGAAGTGGTGAAGATCCTGGATCAGCAGCAGCTCTGGAGGTGGAGCCCTGGGGCTCCGGGAGGGAAATAAAAAGGTGTGGGTTTAAACTGCACAGGTGATGAATGTAATGCAGAAAAGAAGGATATACAGAGCTCGGTGTCTAAAACTCCTCCAGCATTCTCAGCCTATAGCAGCTAACATAAACAGTTAAGTTAGTTATAGCAGCTAAAGATAAACAGTTAAGTTAGTTATAGGCTTTATCAAAAAGTAAGGTTTTAAGATTGTTTTTAAACATAGAGAGGGTGTCTGCCCTCCGGACTGAAGCCGGTAGTTGGTTCCACAGCAGAGGGGCTTGAAAACTGAAGGCCCTGGCTCCAAATCTACATTTAGAGATTTGTGGTATAACTAATAGATCAGAGTTTAAGGATCGTAAGGTCCTAGAGGGTTGGTAGGTTTGGATTAAATCTTAATCAGAAGAGAGTTACAATAGTCCAGCCTGGAAGTTACAAAAGCATGGATGAGTTTGTCAGCAGCATCTAAAGGAAGGAAGTGCCTGATTTTTGAAATGTTACGAAGGTGGAAGTAAGCAGTCTGTGAGATCTATTTTATTTGTAAGTTAAATGATAAGTTCTCGTCAAAGCATACACCCAGATTCTTTACAGTGGTGCTAGTAGCAGGAGCAAGTCCATTATGTAAAGCTAGATCATTAGTTAAAGATTGTCTGAGATGTTGCGGACCAACTAGTAAAACCTCAGTCTTTTCCGAGTTCAGTAGGAGGACGTTTTTGGTCATCCAGGACTTGATATCTGTAATACAGGACTATAGTTGTGTTAGCTGATTTCTTTCATCTGGCTTCATGGACAAGTAGAGTTGGCTGTCATCAGCATAACAGTGAAAGTTTATAGAGTGTCTTCTGATCAAGTCCCCTAGTGGGAGCATATAGATTGTGAATAGTATTGGACCAAGAACAGAACCTTGTGGGACACCATAGCTGACCTTAGTGTGTGTCGATGAGAGGTGGTTGACATGTACATAGTGCGTTCTATCCGACAGGTAAGATTTAAACCAGTTAAGAGCACTTCCACGAATGCCTATATGGTTTTCTAGCCTCTGTAGAAGGATTTGGTGGTCGACAGTGTCAAATGCAGCACTGAGATCTAGAAGAACAAGAACTGAAACATGGCCCTGATCAGAAGCCATCAGAAGGTCGTTACTTACTTTTACCAGGGCGGTCTCTGTGCTGTGGTGTTCCCTAAAACCAGACTAAAACACCTCAAATTGATCATTGTCCTGGAGATAATCACAGAGCTGACTTGTTACCACTTTCTCCAGAAGTTTTGAAATGAAGACAAGATTAGAGATAGGCCTATAGTTAGTGAGGACCTCTGGATCAAGAGTGGGTTTTTTAAGCAGAGGTTTGATTACTGCAACTTTAAAAATCTGAGGCACATAGCCTGATGTTATTGACAAGTTAATAATGGCAAGTATGAAAGTGCTAAGTAAGGGGAACAGTTCTTTAAGTAGCCATGTGGGAATAGGATCGAGAAGACATGTTGTGGACTTTGAGGAGGAAACAACCCGGGACAGCTTCTGCTACAACTCAGAGCTGAGTCTCGTCCAGAAGTATGCTGACGACACTGCCATTGTTGATGCATCAGGGAAAACAGTGAGGACGAGTACAGGAGTCTTATATGTGACTTTGTGGACTGGAGTGAGAGGAACCACTTGCAGCTGAACACCTCAAAGACCAAGGAGCTGGTCTTGGACTTCGGGAGGTCCAGGACAAAGCCATGTCCATCAGAGGCGACGAGGTGGAGATAGTTGACAACTATAAGTACCTCGGTGTGTGGCTGGACAGTAAACTGGTCCTGCAAAACAGACCATGTATATAAGAAAGTTCAGAGTAGACTGTACTTTCTGAGGAGGCTCCGATCATTTAACATTTGCAGGTTCTACCAGTCTGTGGTGGCCAGTGTCCTGTTCTGTGCTGTGGTGTGTTGGGGTGGGAATGTGTCCAAGAGGAGTGTCAACAGGTTGGACAGGTTGATCAGGAGGGCTGGCTCTGTGGTTGGCATGAAGCTGGACTCACTGGTGACAGTTGCTGAGAGGAGATCACTGAACAAACTACTGTCCATCATGGATGATGACAGTCATCCTCTGAACACTGTCATCAGTGAGCAGAGAAGCAGATGGAATGCATGAATACTCCTCCCCAGATGCAACACTAATAGTCTGTCTGTCTCTCTGTCTGTCTGTCTGTCTGTCCGCCTATCCACCTATCTACCTATATAATGTATGTATTAAAGGGTCTTAAGAAAGTCTACATTGTTTTTATTACATGTTGCCTGCTTGTGACTTTTCAGCTCTCACCGACAAGTTTTGTCGAGTCAGGGGAAACTTTCTGTTCATCCAGAAAAAAAAGGTGCGATTCACTTTTAGCAAAAGCATGAAGCTCAGCACAATAAAGTACATAATGAAATGTGTTTTGTTATTCTAGGGGGGAGAACTTGAAGAGGTGTTACTTTTGGAGAGATGCAAGATTGTGAGCCATCCGGAGAACAACAGAAAGCTGAAACTTGGTGCGTAGCATCGTAGACAGACATAAAAAAAGACAGACAGACAGACCGTAGGGTTATGTATTGCCAAGAATCTGTAATACATATCACAATACAGGGACAAGGATTTGATATATTGAGATATATTGCAATATTGTAGGAATATCTTTAATATCTAATATTAAGAACAATTATATATGACTATTGATCTATTTCTTGTGCTGTGACTCGTAACTGCTTTCAAACAAAATATGTTTAAAGATTAACTTTAAAAGCTACTGTAGCAGCTGTATCCTCTTGTCCTCAGTCCTTTGCAACACACCAGCAGGATTTCATTGTTTCTTTAGCTGTGGAGGACATAATATCTGCTGCCATTTAACGATTAGAAGCCTAATCGCAACACAAAAATAAACAAATGCTGTTAATATTAAAATTCATACCTGAACTTTATACCAGAAATAAATATGGTAAAATCTAAAACCCCCAAAAAAGAATGTCAAACAGTGCTGTTAATTATCGTACAGATAGATAGAAACACAGTCTGTTGTATTTTGTGTGATAATATATTTGCGTATTTGTCTGTCCAGACTTTGAAAGCCAAGACCCTCCCCTGTTTCTAAAGTTCAAAACATCTGCGGAGTGTGTGTCCTGGCTTACTGTTTTGAGAGACGCCAACACGGAAGCACTACGTCATCGCATCGCATATCTACAGAAGCTTTTAAACAAACACACTTCCATACACACACTAGAACATACACACACTGCTGTATCTTGCTCCAGAGAGGGTGATGATGCTAATGTGACAGGTGCGTATTAATAACATTTACACAATCATCTGTGTAATTGATTAAAAAAATATATATATATTTTTTAATATTATAATGTCATTTTGCCGCTAGATGGAGCCATTCGATTTACAGAAAACTCCTGTGTACGCCTGAAACTAGGTCTGTAGGATGAACACGCACATATGACCTCAGACTTTTAACACACACTTTCTGTCTTTGTCAGAATACGTAGGTGTTGCTTCTGCAGATGCTCAGGTTGAACTGCAAGTTTGTGTCACCGACGCAAACACCAACACAGTAGGGAAGCACAGCTGTGCTGTAGAAGTGGAGGTACACACACACACATGCAGAGAAAACACATTTGTGTTTGATATTTATTCATTCTTTTGTATTTTTATTAGACTGCAGGCGGTCATGCATTTCTAACAACGCTGTGTTGCCATGGTGACTACTCACTGAACTATCACAGCAGGATCGAAGTCAGCATTTACCACAAGGAGGAAGTAGCAGCACACACTGCAGTAAGTGAGTGTGTGTTGGTGTTTGTCGACGTGTTTAAATAAAGAGGATTAGTTTACTGCAAGAAATGAGACCAGTGGTGGCTGTCGACAAACGGACAATTCCTCTCTGAAGTCAGACTTATCTGTCACACACTGAAACAGACCTTTCATGTTTACACACAAATAACTGCACTTTGCAACACACACAGGAAATAGTGAGGTTGAAATGAGGGCAGCCTTAGAAATACATTGAGGATTTGATAAACGCTCCTATTCTGAGGTATTCAAACCAGGCGTTTCTGTAATCTGCATATTTCCCATGATGCCAGAGGGATTTTAATCCCGCCGGCCATGACGAAAGAGGAGGAGGATGGAGGGAAGGAGGCTAGAGAGGGAGCAGAGATACTGTAGCCATGTTCAGCTTCTCAGCTGAAACCTAAAACCTCAACCTCTGCTTTATTTTTTCGGATTCCTTGTTTTTAATATCCCTCTGGATCTACCAAGGCTTTCTCCATGTTCCTCGTTTTATTTTGGTACAAAGATTTCTTTAGTTGTATATTTTGGGTTTCTTTATTGAGCTTTTATTTCTCTTTTGTATTTTGTCTTGATTCAATTCCACAGATTTGTTAGTATTTCTTTCTTTCGTGGGAAAGGCTTTAAAGAAACAAATGTTCATTTTGTATTCTCAATGCTGTTACTAGTAAGCTAGTTTTCTTTAGTTCTTTTCTTTTTTCTACTGGAGAAATTAAAATAATGTTTAACTGGAGTATGATGGAATCAATGAAGCCTCGAACTAGAAGCTTTCTCTGGACACAATGATGCGTAGAGCTATGCTGACGATCACCGAGTATTGGAACTCAGTGGAGGAAAACGGCTCCTCCGCTGGATTGGTAAGGAATTGTGTCAACACGCACTCACTGAACACAAACATTATAGAATTCTTGAACATGTCCAGGCAGCATCAGAGAGTGTGTGTTGTTTTTTTTTGTTTTTTTTAACTTGGATTAGAATGTAATCTCCAAATCTTCCTGTTTGTCCAAGAACTGATTGAGATTAGCTCTGAGTGAGTTTATATGTGTTATTGTCTAAAGCCACTAGTGCAGATCAGGAAATGTGGCAACCACGAGTTAATGTGGCGGTAATGTCCCAATTTCCTCTTGAATCTCGTCTGCAAATCGTTTCCTTTTGTTGCTTACTTTGTGTTCAGACATGTTGACGTATTTTCTTTTTTTTTACATCCGCAATAAATTGTGCAAATCCCTAAAGCTGTTTAGGAACATTTAAGCAGATATTTTATACAAGTAACTGTAACATGAAGTTGGTCAATGTTGCTATTATACACTTATTAAAACACCAAATTTAAATTATCATCTTTAATCCAACATCCTTCTATACAAGTGTTCATCTTTGTGGTAGAGGGGGGGATTAATAATCCCACTGGTTCCTTCAATGACATCCAACACATTAGCTTGGCAGCCTCACATAACAGTCCGACTTCTAGCACACATTTCTGATTTGGCTACATGTTCTGCCCTCAGTTGGATACATTTGTTTGCTTTAAGTCAGCATTATATCAGGGAGACCGTGGGAATTCAGATTCCTCCTGAGGTCCTCATTGATCAGCTGTGATGCGTCAACAAGTTGGTGCCAAAATAAGCCCAAAAAGCTGCTGCTGATCTCATCTGTGAAAATCCAAGTAGATACTTTTGCACGACACCAACAACCAAGATGCATTTAAGTTTACTTAAATCCCACAATCTTAAGTGGAAAAAAATGACGATTGTAAATGTGATTTATCATGTTTTTTATTGTGTTTAATTGAAACTATATCTTCTTCCTCAACAGAGAAATATACTTGGATTCACCTCTTTCTCCATTGCAGACTTGTTTAAAACCAAAGAGCCTCATGTCTCCACAAGTTTCAGGTAAATCATTTTTCCAATGTAGATAAAAATGATTGAACTTTCTCTTTAAAGTTACGTTTAATTGTTGTTGTTGTACAGTTTCCACACTCCCCTGGTGTGGCTTAGTGAAAACTGAAACCTTTTAAAAGTCACTTAAAAAACAGTGAATTCATTAAAATATCCTAAAATGCATTTCATAATGTTCCTTGGGATGTTGTAAATGGTCCTTTACTTGGCCCTTGTTTGTCCCCCCCTCTTGCTTGAAAGATAAATTCTGAAACATTCTAAATAAAAATTGTTATATGACCCGAAAAGGTAGTATAAACTCAATTAATTTATGTTTTCCTTTTAATTGATTAAATGAATGAGTGAATGCATTTATTTTGAACATGTTGGAAATATGTTATTATTTGTATATACAAAAGAGACAAATAACTATTAAAAATTATTTAAAAAAAATACTGTAGTTTGAAAAAAGAGTAGGAAGAAGTAGAAATACATTTTAATTATTCGTTAATTTTTTAGCAAATTGACAAATATCACAATAATAATTCACAAATATCCATATATACTCATGAATATGTTATAAGGTTACCTACTATTTTACTTGCAATATAACCATCAACGATATTCTTTTTCTCGATTTACCCCTCATCATCCTCAGTTATCACACTTCCTTTTCCATATACTTTTAAAAATAAACATCGTTTAGTACCTTTTTTTAACAGATGTTTTTGTTTAAAACAAAACAACAAAAACCAAACCGTGGATTATTGTGATGTAAGAAGAGTTTTATTAATTAAAATAGCTAAAACCAAACTCAGCGTCAGATCTATTTCTGTTGTATCGTTTGATGATTTTGAAGTCAACGTCTGTGGACATGCTTTTATTTTCTCCCATTGTCCAGCACAGCTTTCATCTCTGCACTCTTGGTTAAAGTAAAACACACTCTTTGAAGTAAAACTCATGTTTGTTTTGGTTTGTTCTGATTGGCTGTTGCCGAGTTACCATGTCACCTCAGTGGGGAAGTAAGACGTCTGTAGCTCCACCTCCACTTTAAGTACAAACCTCAACCTCTTCCTGCTTTTCACTCAAAAACCGCTGCATGGAGGAAGGGTTGACACAAACACAGCGTTGTTAAAGAAGATGACAAAGAGGTGGGACGAGTAAAGAGAGAGGGAGCGAACGGCAGGTGGGCCTGTGCCGGCAGGTCGTGATCAGGTATGTCTCAGGCAGACATACCTGAGCCTCCAGATGTTTCTTTTGCTTTTTATTTCCAATGATGTTGATGTGTTTGATATGCTTAACTTTAGTTTTAAACCGTGTTGTGATCATCTTCCTTTCCTTTTTGTTGACCTGTTTTCTGTGTGAATGTGGTGTGTTTGTGTGAGGCAGAATCTTTTAAAAGTGGTTTAGGAAGTTGTTTTTTATCAGGGTGAGGGTTTAAATTCACATGAAACAGAAGATTCAAATCAAGGAACTAATATTGTGTTTTGTTTATATATTAAATTATACAATGATTTCCCTATATTATCTTAAATATGTTTCCTGTACAGGAATAATCTTTAATGTCCTGCCTGATTTATTTCATTTTCTCTTTCATGTGAGGATGTGATCAGATAATGTTTCCTCTATTTCACTTTTTTCACTGTGTGTTTATACTCTTATTATTTTCAAAGGCCTACTTCAAACATGCGGAGTAAAATGACCACATTTGCAAAATAGATAAGGAATACATATCTATATTCATATCTACATCTACTGATGCAAGATATTTAATGCATTTTACTATTTTATAGATATGTTTTTAGAATGTACTGTATATTTGATATTTTTAAGATTCTTTTTCTACTGTATATTTTTGTAATCTTAAAGATAATGTATGTTTTACGTTACCCACTGTCTTCTAGTGCTGAGAACAAAGTAACTTTAACTCAATTTCCACTTTTGGTTCGGATTCTGATTCTGAATGTACATCAAGTGTCTGCAATGAGGTTTTTTCAGTTGTTTTATCTGCTTATTTACGCTGATGTTCTGGTCGTTGTTTTCTAGGCAGATCCCAACCAAAAGTTCAAACTCTCATATTGTTTTTGCTCACATGTTTTGTCCTCTACAGGTCCATGGATGGAGTTAACAAAGTGGGAGAGCTGAAGTTGACCCTGCTCCACATGGAGGGAGAAGGTGTCGGTAAACAAGAGGTAGAGCAAAAGTCTGTTTGTTTCTCTCAGACCGGCATCTGTCATGTGTGCTTCTTATCTGTAGAGTCCAGCTCTGTGCGACTGTCTTCACACTTCCATCCATGACAAAGAAAACAGTCCCATGATGAGAGCAGGTATGATCACACCAATCTTGTTTTGCATCGTGGACCAGTTTAATGTCAGAATTATTCACAGGAACGGAATCTGTTAAAACTTGATTGAAAGAAACGTCTTGACAAATGTTACTTCATAGAATTTTTTTCACACCTTTAAGACAATAATAATCAATAGAACAGAGTGTTATGAAATATTTTGTCTTACTGTATGGCCCAGTAACAAATGTCTTGCTGAGCACTGATCTGACATACTTCTGTGTGTGTGTCTGTGTGGGTGTCTCTGTGTGTGCGTGTGTGCGTGTGTGAATGTGTGTGCGCGTGTGTGTGCATGTGTATGCGCGTGTGTGCATGTGCATGTGTGGGTGTAGTGCTGTGTGCTCAGGTGTGTAAGCTGTACAGGTTTCAGACTGAGAACCAGCGGTGGCTCTTGGTCAGGGAACAAATGTCAGAGTCGCCGCTATCTTTCTCTCTACCCAAGCAGCTTCTGAACACACTCATCCAAGAGTACCGGAGCAGGTGAGTGGTGCCTCTCCTGCATCTTAAAATCTGAATCATGATTCTTTTTTTATTTATTAAGAATTCAGGAAACCACAGAACTCGGAGACTTGCTGCCTGACCTGGACGAGCTTCGGCAAGACGTCATCAACCACTGTGACCTCCTTGTGACCAGTTATCAGGAAACGCTCTGCGAGCTCGAACAACATTTCGGTGAGCTCATGACTTAAGAACCGCACATACTTAGGATGTGACCTCATTAACAGCTTAATATTTGGCTTTAAATATATGTATATTTTTCTATAGGAAGAGGTTCTTTGGGTGCTCAAGCCTAAATGCTCCACACTTTTGCTAATTCAACAGAAATAAATAATTATGTTGATATATTGTCCTGTAGAGATGTCAGAGACTTCCAATAACAATAAAGATATTTTATACGACAAACATGGAGATGATTAAGAAAAAATTAAGCAAATTCGGCAAAAAATTCAGATGTTCCTTGAATGCACTCGTCTTAGAAAAATAAGAGGGAAAGCGGTTGTGTGTAAATGAGTACACCCCTTTCCAAAAGTACCATTTTAAACTATCTCAAGGCACACAAAAACAATTTCCAAAATGTTAACTTAAGACAAGTTTTATTTAACATATTTTCAACTTATAACATGAAAATAAGGTTAATAATCTAATTTAGAGAACAGCATTTTTAGTTTTCCTCAAATTAGGGTGATGCAAAAAATGAGTACACCGCACAACAAAAACTACTATATCTAGTACTTTGTATGGCCATCATGGATTTTAATAACAGTCTTCTAGGCATGGAATGAACAAGTTGAAAACATTTATCTACATCCACCATTCTTCAAGAATGATATCTTTTAGAGACTGGATGCTGGATGGAAGTGATCCTCAACTTTTCTCTTCAGAATTCCCCATAGGTGTTCAATTGGGTTCAGATCAGGAGACATACTTGGCCACTCAGTCACTTTTACCCTGTTTTTTCCCAAATCCAACAGTGGCCTTAGATGTGTGTTTAGGATCATTGTCATGTTGCTCCGAAGTCACATCGCCAGTGATGTATATCTTCTGTTCAGGGTCATCCACGTCACTAAGATGGCGGTCGTTAAGGGTAGAAAGTCTCCATCGGTCCACACTCAATTTTCTGGCTCTTTGAGTACGCCAATTGAGCACGCACAGCGCACTACATTTTCACACCACACAGTGTGAACGCACTTGTGCACTCAAAATATTAAGTGTAAGTTCAGAAGTCTGCGATTTGGGTCACACCCAATATCTTTAAAGTAGTCATGAATGTTTAAACCAATCATCACAGAATATATGAAAAAATGACAAATGTTACATGGTGTTCCTTACATTTTTTTCTGGAAGATAAACCTGAAAAATAAAGTTTCTTTATCAAGTTCTTTAGATGAAAAGAGTCTGCCACTTTTGACTTTACAGTTTCGTCCTCCTTCAAGTCAAGCCTCAGCAAGTCTGACCGACACCTCCAGTTCATCCCGACGAACCTGCACACTCAGAGGATGGAGGTCACCTGTCCAGACACCACAGGTGTGTCACACTACTGTTTTCCTTGTTGAGTTTGAAATTGATCTCAACTTCCATCTTTCAGGGGTTTGGTATGATGTCATAACGTTCGGTGCACCAGCCAATCACCACCATGGTTTCAAGCACGGAGGGCTCCAGAGACTTCTCAGAAAACGCTCGGACCCTTCAGACGGGTATTGATATTGATATTAACTCATGCACCTGAACATCAACGCTGATCAGAGGGTTTTCTAAGGGTGATAACAAGTGATGGGTTGATGAGGCCTCATGAAACAGATGACGAGCCGTTACATTTTACAACACCAGAGTCAAGTACTCGGACAATACTACAACTATATCCTTGTTCCTAGAGTATCAGTATTGTATACAGTATTGTATAATTAAAACTGTATTGTGATAAGTAACGTATGCCTAATTCTTGAAGAAAAATAAATAAAGACTTTATATTATGATACCTCATCTGCTGTTTCATGAGGCTTCGTAAAACGGCTTCTCAACTGACAACATTGTTCATCCAGCAACGGTTACATGCTCGCCTTCATTCCTTTTATTCAGGTTGACTGATCTGAGGTTTTACTCCCTCCATAATCTCTCCCCCTCAAGCATCTTTATATATTGTTTTCTATGATGGTAATCTCTATAATCCCAGCTCTTTCGGGATTAGTGAAGCTGCCGGGCAGATTAATACACGAATACATCGCAGCTTGTTCTCTGGCACCTAACGTGACACGAAGTTTAAATTAAAATATCAAGATGATGCTGCTGTCTAAGTTCTTTGTACATTTTCATTGTAGTATAATAAGCATGAATTACATAACATTAATCTTTATGTAAGTATATCAGTGCCATGAAGAATTTAAAAAAAATGTATTCTTTGGAATAAATCAATTCAATAATTTTATTGAATATTTGAATGAAATTATTTTTTAATTAAAATGTGAAATTTGTTTGTTTTTTTCATTATTCAATCAATTAAATAAATTATTGGTAACACTATTCTACCAAAATTGAAATATTGAATTGAAGGCTACAAATAAAAAACATTGAATTTAGAAAATTGTATCTTGGAATTATTGGAATTATAATATGAAACTCTATGTGTAAAAGAAAACATATTATTTTAATATGATTTAAATATATAAATAAATATTATATTATTTCTATAATATATAAATACAATAAAAATATACAGAAAATGTCTATTTGAAATGTCAAATTCAAGCATGAATTATTCTGATTGCACTGATACACTCACATAGTTCTGCGTCTTCTGTGTGAAGCTCGATCCACTACACTCAGGAAGAAAACTCCAGGGCTCGGGAGCTGCTGGTCAGTGTGGCCCACCTGCAGCCCCTCATCTTCGGACATGCGGAGGAGCTGCTGGCAGTCTCACTGGAGCACGACGTGGCTCAGTTGCAGCAGGTCCTGGACAGCCTGGTCCAACAGGTGAGGAGGCAGGAGCGTCTATTCTGAAGCGATGGCATCAAACACTCTTCCCCAGACGGAGCAGTTTGTCCACGCGCTGAAAGACGAGCTGGTGAAGAGCGCTCTGATGGCGATGCACAGCCAACGATGCGACGTCCAAATAAACGGCCATTGTGACAACGTGGCGGCCAATCACGAGGGAATCATTCCAGTCGGACACTTGGAGGATGACTATGACGAGGAAGAGTGGGCAAGTCCAGCAAGAGAAACTTTGAAATATTCATGTTGTAACAAGTGTGTTTGTGCAGGACAGGGTTTGGGCAAATGTCGCCAAAAGCATCAACTGCATCGTTGTTATGGTCGATCGGATCCACGAGCGGGAGAATCAACCTCAGGCGAGAACGCCCTCAAAACATCAGGAGGCCACAGAAGACTCCGACAACCCCGACGATCGTAGGTTCTTACTTTTATTTGAATTTATTTTCAGAACTTAAGAACCTGATGTCTACAGCTTCCTCCGCGTCTTCGTTGACCTCATCGGCCTCCTGGCAGGAGCAGCTGCTTCCCCTGGTAGTCACGCTGCGGGATTGTGTGCGTGAAGCAGTGACGAGGGCTAAGGCCGCTATGGCCTTTGTTGTGCTCCAGAGGGCAGTGGCAGCCACTGTTGCCAACGGACCTGCGCTACTCGCACAGAGACGACACACCGTCTTTAGCCAAGCGGTAAGAGCGCTTTGAATTTATCGCTGGTTTAGTTGAACAGTATTGTAGAGACCAATCAACCATCACAAACTAGAGTCGTGTGTAGAAAGGCATCATGGGAGTTCCCTGTTTTGTTGGTACCATAAGTAAGTTAATAAGTGCATCCCATTAACTTCGTGGTTGTGTTTGTCTGTGTATTAAATGACCTTCAACTTATAGTCACCTGAAATGAGGTGTTTATTGTTTTTCTTATTAATGGACTTGAGGCCATCAGTTGTGTTGTGAAATTATCTTGATTCAGTCCTATTGGACAACCTTATAATGATTTTATAGAAAGACTAATCATCTAAGTTAAGAGAAATGAGTGGCCATCATTACTTTAGGAAATGAAGATCAGTCCGAAATAATGCAAAAACTTTGAAAGAGTGTGTCCAAATCTTTGTACGTATGTTTGTGTTTGTAGGAGACACATTCCTGTCTGCTGTTTTTTCCCATTTTATATATTCATTAAAACAAAAAACTTTTCTCATAAATTAGATTGTAGATAAGATCGTACTTCTTAAAATAAGATCTTTACATACTTATTTATTGACATATATTGAGGATCTTTAAAGTTATTAAATCATGTCATACATACAGACACTTTGATGGTGTCATAGTTCGGTCACACTTATTTTCATTCTTGTGTTTTTTGCAAACAAAACCAATCTTTCCCATATATCTTAAAGTAGAAAAAAGAAAAACAGACACAATTAAAAAAATAAACTTGAAATGAACTTGCAAAGGGAGTCTTTAAGTCTGGATTAAGTCTTAAGTTTCTCTAGTGTCTATTAGATTGTCATTAGAGTCAATTTACTGTTTGTCTGCCCCCCCTGTTAGACACAATACAAAAAATACGCTGTATATTTCCCCAACAATGTTTATCTTATAATAAATAAGTGTATGCTAAGCTAAGTGATCAGACTTAATAGGGTTATTTACCCTCAAGCTTTTTATGCTCTTTCTCTTGAAGGTTAGAAATGTTGCTATCTTTGGCCGCAATTTCACACGTGTTATTTATCGCTGCCTTACTGCCAACAGTATTATAAACTAATGTGACCCTAGAAATGAACGTACAACTCACTCTTAACTGTGACTTGAATAATCTGTTGCCAGGAGAACATATGTGAGTCCTCCTGTTGCTAGTGCTTGTCTTGAGGTCTTCAGAGTTTTCTTGAGAATCTAAGATTCATGAACAAGACGATTTAGCAAGAATCGAGAATAATGACTCAAATTAGTCATCAAATTTTGATGTGTGAAGTTTCTTGTATGAGTAGACAAGATCACTCAGATGTGGTGAAGCAGCCTCTTCAATTCAATGTGTTTTTGTTGTGACAGAGATCAAGGGGTTCTCAGGAGTCTATCTTTGGCCCTGGTATTGTACGTGCTTATGTCTATCTTTCAGCTCCCTGCAGCCGTCTGTGGCTTCCTGCTGAAACTGTACGGAAGCCTGGACGACTCAAACTTCCTGCAGCAGCTGCAGAGTGTTGGGATCGTCATGCAGTTTGAGGGGCTGCTCAGCACTTACGGTAGAAGAGAGCAGATACATCTATGGAAGTACATTGGTGTCATGAGAATATTAAATGGTTGAATTTAACACTTCAAATGTAAAAACTTTGCTTGGTGTCTCTGTTATACCAAAAACTTTATATTTAACTTAAAATTCTAATAATGATTAATATTATTGAAATTAGACTATCAAACTTTATGTGTGAAACTATTGGTTATCATTTTGAAAATATTCGATTTTTGATTAATTTATTTAGAAAGAAAAAAGTCTTTGTCTTTTCAAATTATTAAATTTAATCCAATCAAACAGATAACCCTTTCAATATAGTTATTATTAAGTTCATTCATTCAGAAACTCAATTTAAACCACATTTATCACACAATAAATGAAATAACAAAATATAAACAATAATTTATACAATTTAATATTCTGATGGCACTGATGTGCTTCCATAAAAAACATAAAACATCCATATCAGGGCAGACTTGAACATCCAAATGTGTGTCTGTGTGAATCAGGGGACGAACTTGGGATGCTGGAGGATATGGAGGTCGGCGTCGCTGACCTGACAGGAGTGTCGTTTGTCATCACAGTGGCCAAAAGCGAGCAGCCCAAAGACATGCTGCCTTCACTCACCGGAACATGGTAGGAGAGACACCACGGATGTCCGGAGGGAGAATCTTCAAAGTCGTTCCTCTTCTCTTCAGGGGATCTTTTGTTGTCCACATTCCCGTGCCCTCTGAAATATTCCAAAGGCTTCCAGAGAAACTGAAAGATGGATGTTTGATACAAATTCATCCTGTTTTCTTCAACATTGGTATCAACCAACAACAGAGTTTGGCTGAGAGGTATTGAGTTGTTCTCGGTGTTATCTTGACCTTTTAAGTATGTATTTTATTGAATATTGTTTTGGTTGTTTAAGCGCTTTGTGACCCTGGTCTAGAAAATTAATTAGAAAAGTCTAAATTATTTATTTATTATTTACATACAAAATACATAGACATACATTTAAAGTGGCATATTCACATTGATTCATTTTAAATGTAATTTAGTATATCAGTGCCTTCTGAATCATGAATGGTTGAATTTCATTTATAATGTCATATTTGACAAGTTTGTATTGAAATGTTTTAAGCATTTTTTTTTTTTTTTTTTTTATAATTGAACTTAATTTGTATATTTAAAGTTTTAATGTGTTTGTGAAATCAATAATTAGTATATTTAACAGTTGTTTCTTTTTAATTCCATTTAAATTATTATTCATTATTATTCATTATTGATTATTTAAAAAATATATATATATTTTACATATTTTATTTCCAATCATTCAAAAATGCATTTTATGAATTCAATGTTTTTATTATTTGTAGAATTTTAAATGAAAATAGAATGTAAGTATAATAGTGGCACCAGAGATGACCAAGTTACAAATTAAAAAACAATGAATTCAGACATTTTAATTTTTGCATCATTGGAATTTCATTCTCAATTTCTCTGTGTTCAGAAAAAGGTTGTTTATTTTTTATTTATATTAGAATTCATTTGTTTTCTTTGCAAACAAAATAATTTCCTTTATATTCTATTATTTAGTTTAAAACATTTTAAAAATCCAATTATTTAACAACAACATATTAATAAAAATATTTAAAGAATTTCAATTTAATATTTGTATGGCACTCAAGTACTTCCATACCATGTGTACTGCTCTTTGAGGTGCTAACATAACCAAACATCAAGCTAAACTTCTCATGCTTAGTAGTTTTCAGATATTTGACAAGCACTTCCTGCTTGTGACACTCATGTCACTAGAATATGAGCTCAGAGTCTCTAATGACTTTGGCAACCCTGTTAGAGATCTGTTGCAGAAACACAGTCTGTGAAAAGGTCATGTTTGTGCTTCAGGTTCGGCGACAGCTCCCTGCAGGAGCGAGTGAACCACCTGAGCTGCGAGCGTCTGAAGGTTTACTGCAACACGCTGAGAGACCGGCTGCCTGGCGGCGGTAATGTTTCACACTTTGCTGGCATTTATCGTCACAATAATAAACAAGATAGAGACAGACAAGGGAAGTTTAATGAAATAAAAGTTTACCTTGCAAAATGTGAAACCTCAGCAGCTGGTTATAGTAGCTGATATGTAGCAAGGGTATACTTAATATGGTGTTTTAAAATGTTTTAGAAAAAGATATTTCATGATAGTATATGGAAGATTAAAGGGAGAGAGAGAGAATAAATGAGAAATGAATGATGGAGGCAACATTAGATCAGTTAAGGTTTTCCATATAAACTGTTATTTTGTGTTTCTTTTTATTGATTTTTTTTTCATAAACACATATCCCACCAAATGAGTTTGATTTAAGATCTTCAATATCTTATTACTTTAGGGGGGATTGAGGATTAAGGATAATAGTACAGAATATAAACATATACATAACAATGTAATAGAAGAAGTAAAATGGGATTCAAATTAAAGTGTATGAAATGGTTTTGAATCATAAAAAAGTATTTTGTCAGGTGGGTGCTATTGTGATGATTCAGCTATTTTTTTTGCCTGTCTGTGCTCTTATCTCATGTCCTTTTGTCTTGTCCTCTTTTCACTCTTTGAGATGCAAATGATGAATAATAAACTCATAGCTTCACTAATCCTCTCTCTCTCCTCATAGCTGACGAACAGTCTCTGTCTGACTTGTTGACGTCTCTTGATCGCAGCATAGAATCCAAAAAAAGGAAGAACGTTGAAGTTCTTTGGCTTGCTTGTTTGGTAATTTCCCTTTTAACACGTTCTTTCAGGCTGTGGCATTTTTGGCTTTCAAAAATAATCTCTGCAACATTGTGTTCATGTGCAGGTGTGTAGAAAAGTCAACGGCGTGCGTCTGACCAGCTGCAAGAGTGCGAAGGACCGTACGGCGATGTCGGTGACCCTGGAGCAGTGTGTGTTACTGAGAGAGCAGCACACGCTCAGCCAGCACCACTTCAGCACTGCACTGGACTGCATGAGGAGGTGAACCTTGATTTTGAGACATGACTCTGTAGCAATATTCAACAGCTTTTATTTCATACTTATATTTTATTTTCATCCATCCAGCTCATTTTCCTGCTTTTGTTTTTTTACTTTTACTTACAAACTTCTTTTTTTGTGCATGGTCCTTCATTCTGTTTCCCTCTCACACACTTCCACCTCCTACCCGACCACAGGTCTCATCTGACTTGGGGGCAGATGCTCGGCTGTTACCCCAATTCACAGGCCACCATCTGTGGGTTTGACCACATGGAGCCGCCCCTGGCTCTGCAGAGCTCTTGGGTCCCAGAGTGCTTTGTCCCTAAAGCGCCTAGGCAACACCTTTACCCAGTGGTCTTCCTGCTGGTGACCTCTCACCTGCTGGTCCTCTGGCTCATTCTCAGCCTGGTTATTCTGCTTTCTAAATACCAGTAGGACCTCTTACCGGAATGTTGATTGGGAATCATCATCTTCTCTTGTGTTGAACTTGATAAAAAATATAACTTAAAGGCTGCATCACTCATTAGACGTCCTCATAATGTAGGTTTTTATGTGTGGGTTTTTGGATGCAGGGACGGCTGCAGGATGGAGAATGTCCAGAAGAATATCGGAAACAGGAAGTTTGCCTTCAGCAGTGTCCAACTCCTCACCTTCCCAAAACTGTACCGACCTCCAGATGGCAGCTATGGCTGAAAACACTGACCATTTCTGAAGAATTGTACATATATTTTTTAACGGTAAATTTAAAACTATATATAATGCAGGAATGTACTGTATGTTTTACTAATTTTGCATTAGTTCTTATGTCTGATTTAAGTTGAACTTTTTACATTCTCCAAATGTCATAAAATATATTTCAACATCCACTTAAAATGTTCAACTTTTTATATTTTCTGACCAGTGAATTATGCTTTGTCTAATGGACTAAATAAATATAAACATGAAGACTTTTTGACGACCAAAAAACACAGCCAAAAGATCTTCTGGGCTAAGTTTTGTGGCTGATCAAATGTTAAAACATGAAAATAAATAAAAGCTCAGGTGTCAGTTTCTTGTGTTGAATCTGTCTTATTACATCAAACCAACATTTTCATAATTTAACTTAAATTTAACTTGAAAAATAAAGTGCCTGCTTACGGTTCTTGTATTGTTGATGCGGAGAGCAAATCTTATAATCGATGATGACATTTAGTTTGTCACCATAAAAAAATAAACAAAACTAGCCTATGTTACTTGTAAATAAATGAAAAACACTAATTGAATCTGTAAAACTGGATCTTATGAGCACTTCCTGTTTGCTATCTGATTTTTAACACGCATTTCCCTTTTTTTATTATCAAAAGCATTTCAGTTTTTATTATCTCTGACAAGATTTAGTTTGTCACCATGAAATTACTAGATTTCCCCTTGCGGAACTAACAAAGATTTTTGATGAAGAAATTGACATTAATATTATATTACTTAAAATATAAAAATATAATAACATTATTTTTGGCATCTTGGTTAGGTAACAGATGTGGACAAGGCCACGTCCAGTGTCCATCAGAGGTGACGAGGGGAAGATAGTTGACAACTATAAGTACCTCGGTGTGTGGCTGGACAGTAAACTGGACTGGTCCTGCAACACAGACCATGTATAAAAGAAAGTTCAGAGTAGACTGTACTTTCTGAGGAGTTAAAATCATTTGATCAGAAGGGCTGGCTCTGTGGTCGGCATGAAGCTGGACTCACTGGTGACAGTTGCTGAGAGGAGATCATTGAACAAACTACTGTCCATCATGGATGACGACAGTCATCCTCTCAACACTGTCATCAGTGAGCAGAGAAGCAGATGGAGTGCAGAAAGGTTCCTTCCCAGATGCAACACTATAGACTCAGGGACTCATTCATTCCTCGTGCTATTATATTGTATAATTCTGAATTTTGGGGCAGGAGTGGAGTGAAAAGATGATATTCCATGTTAATCTTTGTATCCTTTGTCTTTTTTATTTTCTTTGATCTATGCTCTTTATCTTAAAACATAGATTGTGTCATCTTGGACTTTCTTTTTATTCCACTTTGGTCTTGTTTTATGAATCTATCGTCTGTGTGCTGGCTGGAAAAACTATCTATCCATCCGCCCCTTCGTCTGTCTGTCAGTCAAAATTCTACCAAAATCTCTTCTGGGCTTAATTGTGTGTAAGATCACAATTTTTACAACTGTAAATAAAAGCTGAATTGTCAGTTCCTTGTGTTGAATCTATCTTGTAACATCAAACCCACATGTTTTCTATTAACCGGAAAAATGAGGAAAACCTAGGATATTGTTGGAGTAGGACGGAGTCGTTTTAGTTTTTATCATCGATGAACAGTATTAATTTGTCACCTTTAAGAAATATACGTTACTTTGAAATAAAGAAAAACATATTTTAGTCTAAACGGAATCTTATAAACACTTCCTGTTTTTTTTACCTTAACAGCTAACATAGCTAACTGAATTGTAACAAGCAGTTCTATTTTTCCATGTGTACGTTGTTTGAAATAATGTTTAAAATAAAACACGGCGGGAGAATCATAATTATGAAATCGTTGAAAATACATTATTTTAAAACGTTTTTCTGCCGGACCGCTGGAGGTCGCTGTCTCACGCTTCTGCCACAACACGAGCGTCAAACTAGGTAGAACGAGTCCGTCATGTGTTCATTCAAAATAAAAGCAGTAATAGTGGTAAAATAGTGAAAACCGTTTTATTTAACCTAGTTCAGTAAAAATATGTATTTGATGTATTCTTATTAAATGTGTGCTGATAAACGGTATACTAATTCGAGGCTGCGATGTTAGCGTAAACACGTTATCGAGCTTTTATCTTTTAGTAGCAAAAGCGGAAGTTTGGAGGTCATGAACGCTAGCTTTAAAGTCCAGGCCCAGTCAAAACAATGCAGCTTAGCTGTCCTGCCGCGTCTCTAAACAACGACTCTTCTCTCCAGACGAACCCGCCTCACAGCTGACTTCTAGTCACGTTTATGTGACAAGAGAACCTGTTTTGTTAACCAGAAGCTGCATGTTAGCCAGTAGCGTGGGTTGAGGTCGTCACCCGCGGGTGTTCTGCTGCCTCTCTGCTGGAGATGAAGACGGCTGCTCGGTGTCTGCGGCTCGGGAGCGGCTGAACACGGGACTCGTTTGTGTCAAAAAAGGATTCGATCTGTTAACGCTGGTGGGCCGGCAGTCATGGTGGAGTAGCTGGCGGTGCTGACGGTGTTGCGATCTCCAGACGACGGTTGATCCTCGGCGCGGAGCCTCGTCATGGCTCCGTGCTCGCTGGTGGCGGCCTGCCGCAGCCTGGCCCTCTCGACGTGGCTGCTCTCCTTCTGCTTCGTGCACCTGCTGTGCCTGGACTTCACGGTGGCCGAGCGGGAGGAGTGGTACACCGCCTTCGTCAACATCACCTACGAGGACCCCGCCACCTCGGACCTCCGCACCGAGAAGACCGAATGTGGGCGTTACGGCGAGCACTCGCCCAAGCGGGACGCCAAGGGAGTCCTCGTCCTGCCTGCGTCCCCTCACGACCGCCAGGCCTGTGACCCCAACACCCGGTTCCTGGTGCCCGCGCAGGCCGGGGCCTGGATCGCGCTGATCGCCCGGGGCAACTGCACCTACAAGGACAAGATCCTGCACGCGGCACAGTACAACGCGTCCGCCGTGGTCATCTTCAATGTGGGCTCTGCCAACGCCAACGACACCATCACCATGCCTCATCCAGGTACAGTGTGACACGCGTGCGATTGTTGCAGTACCTTTCCGAAGTACCTGCACTCTAAATGGGTCAGCGGTGGCTAGAATACATATCTGTACCCTTTGTTTCTGGTCCATTACGTTATTTCCAAATTGATTTAAAATGTATTTAAGAAATGGGCCAAAACTCCTGAATGTAGTTGTTTTTTATTTAAAATGAATCCTACATCTGTCAACCTCATTGAAAGATGTGCGCGACATGAAGTATATTTACAAAAGTCAGTTCATCCGTGTCCATAAATGTCCCTCATAGAATTGGAGTTTCACAATTTCCTAAAATAATTCCGAGCCCTATGATCTGTTATGCCTTTACAAATTGAGATTATTGACAATGTTTTTGTTTCAATAATTAAACAGTAAAGTTATAAAGACTGTGTGACGTCACAGAAAGCAGATGACATCAGTCAAAGTCTTACAGGAGCCAAATAATCAAGTAGGTTACGTAAGGTAGGTAGAACTTTATCGATCCCTCAGGAAGTCTCCTTTGGGAAATTGTTTTTTTCCAATTAGACACAGGCATACAGCAATTATTCATAAAAATAAAGAACAAAGGTAAATAAAGAGAAAGAACAAGATGATACATTCTAAGTCTAAACATAAAGAACATAGATTAAAGAAAAATAACAAAGACAAAGGATACAAAGACTTGCATAGAATAGAACATCATGATACTTTCACTCCACTCCTGCCCCCAATCGCAGAATTGGCCCGAGGAATGAATAAGTCCTTGAGTCTATTAGTTTTGCATCTGGGAAGAAGCATTCGTGCACTCATTCTGCTTCTCTGCTCACTGATGACAGTGTTGAGAGGATGACTGTCATCATCCATGATGGAGAGTAGTAGAAAAATTTCCACACAACTTTATAAAATTGATTTGCTGTTTTTGAAAGTAAGGTTGCCACCTAGGATTATAGGGTTTATGTTTCCTCGTGGGACCTCTTTCATAGAAAAACTATTTTTAAATTCATAATTATTGGCATTTAAACAAAAAAAATTGACTGAAATGTATAGTGTGGAATCTAGCTTTTCCGAAAGTTCACCATATACTTGGAGACTCAATAGTTTATTTGGACTTAAATTAAGGTTGGCATTTACAGTAACTGGGCCATCATTAAAAGCAAGAAAAACAAAAAAGTAATAAACGGTCTGACTGGTCTGGTATACATTTTCTGTAAGTATACCTATAACAATACTTTTTTGGGTGTCAACACATCTGGAGCTTTTCCTTATTGAATCAATTAACTCTAATCAAACCTTTTTGATATCATATGGACAATGTGGTCACAAAGGCTGACTATTTTGGCAGCAAATTCCCAATACACTTAGTCACTCAGCTCATGAGTCATGATATGAAGTGTGTGGGGGGGGGGTATAGTCAATTTCCAAAGATGATTCTGTTTTTTAATGGATGACCATTGGCTCTTGCAAAGGTTTGTACCCCATTTTCAATTTAACCATCACTACTGCTGATGGTTCCGCACCCGACCAGAGGAGAGAAATCCTTCCAGGCTGTTGCTCCTAAGCTTTGGGAGGATCTTCCTCTCTCTCTGTGTTTGATGGATCTACTGACTCCTTCAAGAAACATCTGAAGACATTCTTATTTGTACAGACTTTTTCTTAACTTTCTCCAGGCTGTTGTGTTTGTCTCTATGTTGTCATGGCCTTTTAACGTATGTGTTTTAAATTAGTATTGTTTTGATTGTTTAAGCGCTTTGTGACCCTGTTCTGAGAAAGTCACTTTACACTTTCTTTCCGCTCTTTGGGCTTTGCTAACCGACAGTTTCTCTCTTTTTAATAATGCATCTAAACGCGAAAGATGATCAGTCTCCTGCTGTGTAACCAAACAAAACAAGTTCATATGAACCGGAGGTCTGGGGGCAAATCTGGCCAGTCATTTCATGTAGCCCACTGTATAGTTGGATAAAAATTAGAGTAATGTTTATGTTAGAATTGCGACCTCTGAATGTAAAAAATAAAATACCAGGACTTATGTTGAAGGATGGGAATTCAATGAGTGTTTGACGATCAGAAAGCTCATTAGGATGGATTGAGCCTCAGTGAATGAGAATACAATATCGCATTCAGACTTGTACTAACTGATTGAGGCGGTATGATAACTTCCTTTTTTTCTGACCACTACTAATTTCATTTTTAAAGGTTAAATCAAGACTCCCTTTTGTGATAATGGTGCAAGAAATAATATTGATACATGCATGCATAGAAGCAATTATTTTGTAATGATACTGTATCGATATTCAGCAATTTTAAGCAAATTCTGGAATAAATGTTCCTAAAAAATGTGATTCACTGATAAATAGAATTGGGAAAACATTGCAGTTCTGCATCCCTCATTTATTTTTCTTACAAAAGTACCAGCGCCATAGCTTGAAGCACCACCAGCACCCATTTTGACCATAACCAGTCACAGAGTAGCAACATATATCGAAAATGAAATGATCAAGCTATGGATATGACTTAATTCTGAGGTTGCCAGTAATATATATAGTTTCACAAAGGGATGTGTTATCTCAGTAGGAAGGGGAAACTGGTTCATTCAGGGAGAGGAAAGTCCATCTGGCTTGTTGTTTTAACTGAACAAGAATTTAAAGCTGACAGTTGTTGTTGTAAACAACCTCTCAGATACTTCAGAGTTTGTCTTTAAGCAGGTCATGACATTCATTCCTGCATCTGTACATGCCACAAACCGTTTTTTCTTACTAATTAGATTTAAAACAGAGGAACTGCGTCGTCTGTTATCGGCAGAGTGCACTTATGTAACATGTTGAGCGTCAAGCAGCAGCAGTGAGTTTTCTCCTTCAGCTGCATTGTGAGCAAATCGGACCCACAGCTGGAAATACTGTCCCTTTCTTCACTCCAGTGTAGAGGGGATTCATGTTTTGGGATCTAGATGCACAGTCTCATTTGGCCTTTTCACTGAAGAATCTCAGAGTCGGTTCTAACTAAAAGCAGCAAGTTGAATTGATATTGTATGTCTTTAGTAGTGTTCAGATCTCATTGTACAGCCTACAGCAACACAGACGATAGATTCATTAAACAAGAACAAGAAAAAAGTGCAATAAAGGAGCAAAAAGACAAATGACAAAAATTTGCATCTTAAGCATTAAGATCATAGATCAAAGAAAAATAACACAAATGGATGGAAAGATTAACATAGAATAGAATCATATTTTGACTCTGCTCCTGCAGCGAAAGTTTCATGACATTCTATTCTATGTTAATCTTTGTATTCTTCATCTTTGTTATTTTTATCTATGTTCTTTATCTTTAGACTTAGATTGCATCATCTTCCTCTTTCTCTATTTCTCTTTGTTCTTGTTCTTATTTTTATTTTTTTATTTTTATGAATAATTGCTGTATTGCTTTGTCAAATTGGAGAAAAACTATTTAAACAATCAATAAAGTTCTACCTACCTACCTAATAGCACGAGGAACGAATGAGTCCCTGAGTCTAGTGTTTCATCTGATGAGGAACATTTGTGCTCTTCATCTGATTCTCTGCTCACTGATGACAGTGTTCAGAGGATGATGTCGTCATCCATGATTGACAGTAGTTTGTCCAGTGATCTCCTCTCTGCAACTGTCACCAGTGAGTCCAGCTTCATGCCAACCACAGAGCCAGCCTTTCTGATCAATCTGTCCAACCTGTTGACACTCTTGGACACATTCCCACCCCAACACACCACAGCATAGAACAGGACACTGGCCACCACAGACTGGTAGAACAAGCCACCCCAGACTGATGGAACATGCAGAGGAGTTTCCTGCAGATGTTAAATGATCGAAGCCTCTTCAGAAAGTACAGTCTGCTCTGAACTTGCACACATGGTCTGTGTTGCAGGACCAGTCCAGTTTACTGTCCAGCCACACACCACTCGCCTCTGATGGACACTGGACGTGGCTTTGTCCTGGAAGTCCAAGACCAGCTCCTTGGTCTTTGAGGTGTTCACAAAGTTCACAAAGTCGCGTATCAGACTCCTGTACTTGTCCTCACTGTTGTCCCTGATGCATCCAACAATGGCAGTGTCGTCATCATACTTATGGACGAGACTGAGCTCTGAGTTGTAGCAGAAGTCTGAAGTGTAGATGGTGAAGAGGAGAGGGGCCAGTACTGTCCCCTGAGGTGCTCCTGTACTGCACACCACAGTGTCAGACGTGATGTCCTTCAGCCTGACATACTGTGGTCAATCAGTTTTGTAATTTTGCTTTTTAATATCTTGATCTGTAAGATCAATAAAATGTTACCCTCAATCCATGATTAAGAGCACATACAATTCTAGATTATATTCACTATTTATTAATGGCACTTTAACCATTCGTCCTTTTCAAACCAGTGAAACCATAGATTCATTCACCTCTAACGTTTACACTACAAATATATTCCTGACTTGTAGAAGAGCATCCTTGAGTCTATCTGTTCACCAGCTGGTTATATTTGATTGTTCACTATTAGAAATAATACATAGCATCGTTGGCCCCTACTTGTTGACACTAGAAGTGTTTTAAGATATCAGCGCCAGTTTCGTGGTGGTAGAGCAGGCATGAGGCTAAAGGCTAAGCTAAAGGACAATTGGAGACGTCACAGACAATCGTTCCCCACGATTACGATGGGGAACGTCAATTCATTGACCAACAAGATTGACGAGCTGACTGCCCTCAAAAAAACAGCGGATCTACAGAGAGAGCAACTTGTTGATCTTCACAGCCACGTGAGCTGACTCTGGATGCTCACGTGGACCTGCCGGGCTTCACCACCGTAAGAGCGGACATAGACGCATGCACTTGTGGGAAGCGCAGAGGAGGAGATCTGATCATGTATGTTAATAAATGCTGGTGTAGCCCGGGACATGTTACTATGAAGACTGTCTTGTGTTGTGTTGGCACACTGTCTAACGGATTATCTAAACTTCTGCTTAGATGTTGTCGCCCCTGCTAAGACTCTCGGCTGTTACCCTAATAATAAACTGTGGGTAACAAAGGAGGTCAAGGATGTCCTTTACAGGAAGAAGGTGGCTTTCAGGAGCAGGGACAGGGACGCCATGAGATCAGCACAGCAGGAGGTGAAGCGTTGCTTGAGGGAGGCAAAAGACACCTACAGGAGGAGATTGGATGAGAAGCTGAGTGGGGAAGAAATGAGTGAGGTCTGGGATGGTGTTAAAACCATCACTGGAAACAAGACCGCTTCAGAACCTGCCCCACCTTTTTGTGCCCCACTCAGCTCCACACAACCTCTTCCCAGCATTACCTCACTCCAGGTGCACAATGTACTTCGAGGGATTCGTCCAGGGAAGGCTGCTGGTCCTGACATGGTGTCTGTTTGACTGCTAAATCCCTGCGCTGCTGAACTAGCTGAGCCACTCCAGCATGTCTTCAACCTCAGTCTACAGCTGGGGAAAGTACCAAGGTCTTGGACTTTGGGAGGTCCAGGACAAAGCCACATCCAGTGTCCATCAGAGGTGATGAGGTGGAGATAGTTGACAACTATAAGTACCTCGGTGGGGCTGGCTCTGTGGTTGGCATGAAGCTGGACTCACTGGTGACAGTTACAGAGAGATCACGCTAATGGTGCTAATTGGAAAAACAATTTCAATAAGGTTATATTTATCTACCTTCTAAAAGAGAGATCTAAGAAAAATGTGAGAATGACTTCAAGGGTACACAAGGTGTTTTTTATGAAATGCATCAAATACTCTTGGGTTTAGTCGAAGATATAAACGACACAGCCAGGTGTTCATTTAGTTAGGTCGAATTTGGTATTTACGTATGTGCTCTGTTGTGTTTTTGCTGTATTTATTGATCCAGGTTTATTTTAGGCTCAGAAGCATTGATTTTTAGTCTCTGCTAATTGTTAGGGAACCTCTGGAAGTTCAATGCAGACCTCGGGGCTCGTTTTAAAAAGTTCACAGAGCAATGCCTGTGTTAATTAACCTCCTGAACAGGTCTGAACATTCATATCAATTCAATCTTTTAGGAAAATTTTAAACTGCATTTGATTTCCACAGTCCCCCCCCCAAAAAAAAGAATTAATATTCACATAAAAGAATGGCTAGCTTGAGATTATGTACACCGTCTGAGATAAGACACTGTCAAATAGTTTTAAGATGTCAAAAATGATTGAAATGGAGACTCGTATACAGTTAAAGAATATGGCTGCAATAATAACTTGTGAATGTGGTGATACATTCTTCCTCAAACCAGAATTTCCAAAACATTCTGCTGTTAGGAAATCCAATTCACGTAAACAACAGTAAACTAAACTTCAAAGTTACTTAAGTTG